>NC_081559.1:79918196-79918517 GCF_022355385.1 Mustela nigripes
GTCAAGCAGAGAAAGACAACTATCATATGATCTCGCTGATATGAGGATTGGTGATGCATCATGGGGGCTTAAGTGGGTAGGAGAAGAATAAATGTAACAAAACGGGATTGGGAGGGAGACAAACCATAAGTGACTCTTAATCTCACAAAACAAACTGAGGGTTGCTGGGAGGAGGGGGGTTGGGAGAAGGGGGGTGGGGTTATGGACATTGAGGGGGGGTGTGCTTTGGTGAGTGCTGTCGGGTGTATGGACCTGGCGATTCACGGAGCTGTACCCCTGGGGATAAAAATATATGTTTATAAAAAATAAAAAATTTAAAAT
>NC_081559.1:79918617-79931292 GCF_022355385.1 Mustela nigripes
TTGGGAGGGAGACAAACCATAAGTGACTCTTAATCTCACAAAACAAACTGAGGGTTGCTGGGAGGAGGGGGGTTGGGAGAAGGGGGGTGGGGTTATGGACATTGAGGGGGGGTGTGCTTTGGTGAGTGCTGTCGGGTGTATGGACCTGGCGATTCACGGAGCTGTACCCCTGGGGATAAAAATATATGTTTATAAAAAATAAAAAATTTAAAAAAAAAGAAGGATCCAGTGAGAATGGGCAATAAATCAATTAATGGCAGCTGTTATTTATTATTTTATCTGTCTCCTTCCAGACCTACTGTCTTCGTGGGGCATTAAGTGCTCCTCTAAGGTAGCCACTACTTTAATTATTCTGTTTAATTGTTTGGTGACATTGATTGCTTTTTTAAAAAAGGTTTGTTATGGGTGCCTGGGTGGCTTAGTGGGTTAAGCCTCTGCCTTGGGCTCAGGTCATGATCTCAGGGTCCTGGGATTGAGTCCCACATTGGGCACTCTGCTCGGCAGGGAACCTGCTTCCTCCACTCTCTCTCTCTGCCTGCCTCTCTGCCTACTTGTAATCTCTCTCTGTCAAATAAATAAATAAAATCTTTTAAAAAAGAAAGATATGAAGTATGATACACGTTTTATAAAAACCTTGAGATTGAAGGTAATATTTAATTCAATATTATAGACAATTCCCAATCACTAATGGGATGCAGTTATATAAAACTATTGCGGTATGCCATCTTGAAGATACTTCCACCCCAGAGTCCTACAGCCCCTAATTCCAGAGACCCATGCCTGTTAGAATTCAAGCCCTTGTTTAATATCTTATCACCGAATGTGGGCTGAACTTACTGACTCACTTCTAGTGAGAATATAGCAGAAATGAAGAGATGTCACTTCTAATCAAGTCATCAAAGGACTACAGCCTTCATCTTTAGCATTCTCTCTTGCTCTGCCTTAGATAACCTGCTCAGACAAAAACCAGCTGGCATGATTTGAGGCAGCCCTGTGGAGAGGTCCACTTCACTATCCCTAGAAGCAGCTCTTCTGAGACATTCCAAGACTCATGAGAGTAAGCTAGCACATGAATTCTACTTGAGCTGAACTATGAGGCACCTGCAGTCCCAGCTGTCACCCAGCTGCAGTCTCTCCAGTCTCAAGATCAGGCAGAAAAACCCAGCAAATCTGACTTCTGGACCCACAGAGACTGTGAAATAATAAATGTCTGCTGTTTACAATCACTAAGTTTTGGAGTAATTTATTAGGCAGCCATAAATTACGAATACAGATTCGGGGACCTGGATGGAAGACTGCCATCATAAAGACCTCAAAGGTGGAAATGACTCTGAAATTAAGCAGTGAACCTTGAGGAGGGTGTTCGTGAAGACTTCAAGTGCCTCAAACTCACTACTGGTGGGATTTTGAACTTTGAGCATGCTGAGGGTGAGGACCTATCGAAAAGGAAAGAAAATCTCTTTGAAAACTGGAAGAAGGGGAATGCTTGTTAGTTAGTGGCAAAAGGATCAGCAACACTTAAGTGGATTGTGTGCAAAGTAGAAAATATACCTAAGTTATCTCCCAAAAGAGATGTCTAAGAAAAGTTTTGAAGATGAGGTCTGGCTTTATACATGTTGGTAATAGTGAAATGTAAGAGAAAAGAGGTAAATGCAAAGAAAGACTTAAAAAAAAAAAAAAAAAGCCAGGGCCTGATCATTTAAAAAGTCTTCAGCCTTTCCAGACTGCACATATGCGAAAAATAAGCTAGTACCAAACAAGAGGAGGCTTTGTACCTGCAGGAAGCAGACTACTACATCTGCTTAGCTGAGGGGAAAAAAAAAAAAAAAGTCCTAACTTTTATGGAAATGGAAATGACTCCCAGGGTGAAACCAGGAGCCCAGGGAGAAGACATGAGTACCATAGAGAAATTTTCCTGGACCTTGGGATAGAATCAAGGAGCTTCCAACATGTGGATAGATTTTAGAATTCCTAAGAGAAAGTGACTACTCTGTACCTCTCATTTCCCGCTTAACAACCAGAGTATCTATAGCAATTATCTTATGCCCAGCTCACTACTAATGTTAGTTAGATATATTGAGAGCAAATAACATTCCTTTCTGGCTTCTTGGTTCTACAGATTGAGAGGAACTATAATTGAAGAGCTGTTCTAAAGAAACACATCTGAAGGGCTTCATCCAAGCATGAACCTGATTTAGATCATGGTTTTAAGCTGATTCACTAACGAAATAAAGAGCTTTAAGGAGAAATAGATGATGCATGTCAGAGAATAAAATTATTTTGAAATGGGAAAGAATTTCAAAAACTACCCAAACTCATTACTGAGAAGATAAAGTAAATTTTTATAAGACTTCAAAATTGAGTAAAAAGTTAATTTTTTAAAAAGATTTTATTTATTTGCCAGAGATAGAGAGAGAGAGTACACACAAGCAGGCAGAGAGGCAGGCAGAGGCAGCGAGAGAAGCAGGCTCCCTGCTGAGCAAGGAGCCTGATGCGGGACTCAATACCAGGACCTTGGGATCATGGCCTGGGCTGAAGGCAGCGGCTTAACCAACTGAGCCACCCAGGCATCCCTAAAAAGTTAATTTTTAATCGAAAGTCAGAAAAAATAAAATGAAAAACAAGTTGAAAGTCCACTACTATTATTAAACATAATTTCTTGGAAAGTTTGAAAAATAAATCATTTTTATTTTATTCCTAAAATTATCAATTCTAAACATCTCAAAAACACCTCTCAGCAATTTAATTCAGAATAGAGTTAATGGAAAATATAAATAATGATAGTGTGGAAATTTTCAAAGAAAAATTACTTAGAGATTATTCGTGCATATTATAAAAACCTTAATGTTTCATTTGGAAGTAAAATGAGGGGGCCGCTAGTTCGCTCATTTGGTTAAGTGTCCAACTCTTGGTCTCAGCTCAGGTCTTGATCTTGGGGTCATGAATTCAAGCCCTACATACTTAAAAAAAGAAAAATTTAAAAGTAAAATGGAAATTAAAGATAATTAGCAAAATAAACAAAGGTATTTTTCCTTAAAAGTATATAATTGTATATAACATACTGTTAATATAAGCATATTTTTTAAAGTAAGGGCATAATAAAGCTTCCTAACTCTAGTCATTTTCCTTAAATGAGTTATGAAGTTTTCCTTAAACTAAACTTACAAACAGGGGTCTAGAAGATATAAAGACAGCATCACAATATTCTCTGTTTAAGTAATAATCTGTCTGCCAGCCAACCAATAAACAAACAAAAAGAACAACTTTGGGGGATATTGGGTATTTTGCATATAAGAACAGCGTGAATCACTGGAGACCAGAGGATATACTTGGATTGGTGCCTCTATGATGGCCCCCAACATTCATCATCTCTTGGTATTCACACCCTTGTGTAATATCCTAACTTTGTGTATGTGCCAAACTTAGTGAACTCACTTCTAATGAACAGAATATGACAGAATTGATGGGATGTCATTCTGAAATTACGTTATAAAAAGTTTTGTGGGGCAAAAGGGTTTTGTGGGGCACCTAGGTGGCTCAGTCAGTTGAGTATCCAACTCTTGATTTCAGCTCAGGTCATGATCTCATGGGTCCCGAGATCCTGTCCCACCTCTCAGCAAAGAGTCTGCTTGAAATTCTCTCCCTCTGCCCTCCCCCCTACTCACTCTATCTCAAATAAATAAATCTTAAAGTAAGTAAGTAAATAAATAAATAGGTAGGTAGGTAGGTAAGCAAATGAATAAATAAATAATATGGTTTTTGTCTGGGGCACTCACCTGACATCTACCGAGGCAGCCAGTTTGAGAGAAGTCCCTGTCATGGGACTGCAGGTAGATCCGAGGCTTTCAGCAGCCTTCCAAATAAATTTGAAAGCTAATCCACATCCACCTGAGCTTTAACATGGGGGCAACCTTTGTCTATACCTTGACTGCAGTCTTATGAGAGACTCTGCCATAGGAAAATATAACTAACTCCTCCCAGATTCTTAGCCACAGAAAGTATGAGGTCATAAACATTTCTTTCAGGGGCTGCTAAGTCTTGGGATAATTCTGTGCACAACATTTGATAAGTCATAAGACAACCCATTGAATGGAAGAAAATATTTTCAAAACTCAATAACAAGAACATAATCTCTTCCTCATTTTTATTAAATTATGTTGTTATTACTGAGCTATAATGGTCTTTATATATCTATGTACAAGTCCTTTATCTGATATATGTTTTGAAATTATTTCTTCCATTCTATGACTTGCTTTTGTATTTGCTTACAGTGACTTTTGAAGAGCATCGTAATTTTAATTTTGATAAAGTCCCATTTTAAAGTTGTTTTTAATTTTTAGTTCATAATTTTCATGTCCAGTCTACAAATCTAACCCAAGGTCACAGGATTTTTTTGCTTTTGTTTTATTCTAGAAAGTTTCCAATTTTAGTTTTTACATTAAGTATTGTAAATGGTATAAACTAAGATTTTTTTTGAATTGTATAAACTAAGTTTTTAAGTTCATTTTTTCCTATGTGGATCTTCAACTTTCCCATCTCTATTTCTTAAAACTATTCTTTCTACACTGAATTTCTTTGCCACATATGTCAATATGAAGTTGATCATATCCATTTAGGTTTATTTCTGAACTTTCTATTCTGTGCCAACAATATATATGTATATGTATATTGACATAATACTGTACTAACTTAATTATTGTAGCTTTATGGTAAATCTTAAAATCAGGCAATTTAGATTCTTAAACTTTACTCTTCTTTTTCTAAATTGCTTTAGCTTTTCTAGGTTCTTCACATTTTCTTACCAATTTTAGAATTAGCTTGGCAATTTCTGAGAAAAACTCCCAGTGAAGTTTTTATAAAATCTAGTGTTTACAGTGTTTTACATATGGCTGTTTGCTTAAGATTAGTAGAATTAACAAGAAAATAACTTAGCTTTGAAAACTGCTTACCCTAGGAAAATATAAATTATCAATTAGACACTAACATGGAAAAATATCTTGGCCAATTGGTTTATAATCAATTAATAATTTTCTTCATTAAAATACATGAATTCAGCAGTAATTTTTAATGTAAGAAATACAATATTGTCTAACTACCTTTCTGTACCTAACTTTACATCATTAAAATGTCCTCCTCACTCAATTACAGGTGAAAATTAAAATGCTGGTGCAAATTAACAAGACTTGCTATAATAAGAATAGTGTAGACCTTTCTTAATGTTCTTAATATTCATTAATATCACATCAACACATTTTATTTATATATTACTATTTTTCATTAGAAACATAATTAGCACTCATTCTTCTCAGATACACCACTTAATTAGTTTGATGATACAATTCTCAGGAGAGCAACATATAGTTCTGAATGGCTAAAAGCAAAGTTTTCCTTAAGTTTGTCTTAAAAGTAACTGACTTAAAAGTGCATATAGTTCTCATACATGTTTAAACTGTTTAAATAACAGGATATCAGTTTAATATTACACATCCAAAAATGTTTAGACTTAAGTAACATATCTATAAGTAGTCACAACATCTATCATCTCTTTTGGTCCACATTTATAATACATAGACTTGATAGAGAGGCATCACTAGACATGTGTGCCTTTATTGGTTGGAAAGGCAACAGGAAATCATGGAATCTTGGAGAAATATGTTTAGGTATTCTGTCCTCTGGGCAGCAAAGGTTCTGAAATATCTCAATCTTATTTTCCCCACAGCTGAAAAGGGTGAGCTAAAAAGGGCAGGCAAGGGTCCCCGGTATTCACAGGTATGTTAGGTTATCTGAAACTCCGTTTCTCTGGATAGTCAGTATGGGATAGTCAAGTAGCTAATCATATTTCACAGTATGTTTAGACTGATCCATATGTCTGAAACACTGACCATTTCTTACTATATCCACTGCTACTAACCTGTATCATCACCATTTCTCGGCCAGATCATTATAACAGATTCCTAATTGGTGTTTCCTTGCATTTCTACTGTCCATTTTTTTTTACTCAAAAGCCAGCAGTAGTTTCCTAAATCATCACTCAGCTCATCTCATTCTATTGTCCAAGCTACTCAGTTGGCTCTCCATTTCACTTGAAACAAAAGCCAAAGTTTTCACAATGATCTTTTCTAAGATATGTGATTCTCAGCAAATTTAGGTCTCTACTTTCAAGACAGTATTAAAGGCTACAAGAATAAGCCAACACAATTCTACAATCAGACATTTTTCTTCTCAGTTCTCTAAACGTCCAAACTCTGGAGGCATATGGTATATGTCCTTCACCAACATACCCAAATAGATTGTCAAATTCCCACTTGTTAATGGAAGAATATTCACATCCATCTAATGTCACCAAACATTTCATACTGTAAAGCCTGTCAGATGTAACATTTTACTTCCAAGTATTAGATACTTTTCTTTCTTTCTTTCTTTCTTTCTTTCTTTCTTTCTTTCTTTTTTAAGTAAACTCTATGCCCCGCATGGGCAGGAATTTACCAGTCTGAGATCACGAGTTGCATGCTCCACTGATTCAGCCAGCCAGACACCCCTTAGGATGCTTTTGACTGCACATACTTATACACCACGAAGTAGCCTAATAGAAAATGTAGCGTGGGGGCGCCTGGGTGGCTCAGTCGTTAAGCATCTGCCTTTAGCTCAGGTCATGTTCCCAGAGTGCTGGAATCCAGCGCCACATCTGGCTGGCTCCCTGCTCAGTGGGAAGCCTGCTTCTCCCTCTCCAACTCTCCCTGCTTGTGTTCTCTCTCTTGCTGTGTCTCTCTCTGTCAAATGAATGAATAAAATCTTTAAAAAAAAAAAAAAGAAAGAAAGAAAGCAAAAAAAAGAAGAAATAGAACGGCCACCTTTTTTTTTTTTTAAGATTTTATTAATTTATTTCAGAGAGAGAATAAACATGCAAGTTGGGGGGAAGAACAGAGGGAGAGGGACAAGCAGACTTTGTGCTGAGCATGAAATCCAACATAAGGCTCAATCCCACAATGCTGAGATCATGACCTGAGCCAAAATAAGTCAAAGGCTTAACCCACTAAGCCACCCAGGCACCCCAATGTACCTTCAAGGAGAATTTGAAGAGGGGAATTGAATTCAGGCCTCTCTTTTCCTATTGGTTTGATGTTGCTTTCTACTGTGTGGATTTCTTTTCAGGAGCTCCAAAGATGGGCTTGCAGATGAGATGATGACCAGAGTCCCTCATGTCACCTTTAGCAGATTTAGAGGGATATTTTTTTGTTACTTAAAATCAATGTTTGAGAATGTACTTCAGTGGTGCCCTTTAGATTATATGCCCCCCCTTTTTTGGACAAAATTGCTAAAGAAAGAAAGAGAAACATAATTTGGCCTGATCTTGATCATTGTTCCTCTAAAACCTAGATGTTTGGACTGTTCCAGTGCCTCACTAGGGTGACTCGAAGTGTAAGAGAGTGATTCCTCAAAGGAAAGGATGCTACATATTCCACGTTAAGTGTGGCTGAGAAGAGGAAAATTCTTATTCCTTTCCTCTAACACAGAGTGTTTGGACTTAAGTGAAAATATATAGAAGTTAGTAACATTTGCCACTTGCAAATTATGTATCTTTGGCTATTAACAAGGATTTTTATCCTGAACAAAACAACATTTTTTTTAAAAGAAAATCAATTCTCAGTATTGAATTTTTGCTCTCAAGAAACTTTATGAATGATACATACCAGTGAATAGTAAGGGAGCTACTATGCTACTTTTGAAAATTTATGATTTTAAGGCCATACAAGGGTAAGGCCTCAAATAGTTTCAATTCCATTATTGGAACAAACTGCTATAATTATTAACAGAAAGAAGAAAGCTTTTTGGATCTAAGAACTTTTAATCTGATGGTAGTTTCAATGTTTTCAATATAAAACACAACCAATTATAACATGATAGCAAAAAAATGAAAAAAAATGGGTCTTATGTAATAAAGATATATATAAAAACTTCATGGATAATTTAAAAACTATTAAAGAACATAAAGACACCTACATAAATGCAGACATATACCATGTTCATAGAATGATAAAAATATCAATATTGTAAAGACGCCAGTCTCTCCAAAATGATCTCTAAAATACAGACCTGTACCCCTGGGGATAAAAATATATGTTTATAAAAAATACAAAATTAAATCAATACAAACCAAAGTATGAAATTGTATAAGGGGCTCTTAAAATTCACATAGGAAAATAAATCCCCACAGTGAGTAAAAGCAATTAAAAAGAACACACATATGAGAAGCCAAGGAAAATGTACCCTAACAGATATTAAGTGATCTTATGCCATTTCAATTAAAACAATGAATAACTGATACAGACAGACCAGAGTTCAGAAATCATTATGATTTATATAAAGGCATCATCACAAATAAATTTAAAAGTAATAGAATTTTCAATAAATTATTTTGGGATATTTGATTCACTTTATTTTAAAAAAAATGGAATTTTGTCATTACTAATTCACATCATATATGAAAATCTATGTTCCCAGATGGATTAAAAAACAAATACGATGGGCAAAATTATAAAGCACAGGAAGATAAAGCTAAAGATGACTTTATGGAGTGGGAAGGATTTCTAACACAGGACCAAAAAACATACTCTAAGGTACATTTTTGATAAATTTAACTACAAAATATAAGAAGAAATACATGTTCATTTAGCTACTGTAACTTTGATCTAAGCAATCTCTATATCCAATATAAATTCATCAATATTATGTAATTAACAAGTTAAAATTTAAAAGTGCCAAACTTAAAAGTGTTATTGGAAATACAAAAAGTAAATAAAACAAAAATTCCTGCTTTTAAGAAAATGAAATTTGCATTAGTAATAACTATAATTCTAAGTAGAATTTGATAGATTTTTTTTAAATTTTATTTATTTATTTGACAGAGAGTGAGAACTAGCAGGAGTAGAGGGAGAGGGGAAGCAAACTCCTTGCTGAGCAGGCACCCCAGTGCCAGGCTCCATCCCAGGACCCTGGGATCATGCCCTCAGCAGAAGACAGACACTTAACTGACAAGTGACTGAGCCACCAGGCACCCCAGAATTTGATAGATTTTTAAAAATAACTCAAATTACTAATCATTTTTTCCATCTTATATCTTTTAAAGCACAATTTGTAGAAAATATGCTATCTTCTATTTCAGATAATACAGCATGAAAGATATGTTTAATAATTTTATATGAGGGGTGCCTGGGTGGCTCAGTCATTAAGCATCTGCCTTTAGCTCAGTTCATGATCCCAGGGTCCTGGGATCCAGCCCTGCATCTGTCTCCCTGCTCGGTGGGAAGCCTGTTTCTCCCTCTCCCACCCCCACCCTGCTTGTGTTCCCTCTCTTGCTGTGTCTCTCTCTGTCAAAAAAATAAATAAAATCTTTAAAATAATAATGATAATAATTTTATATAAATTCTTATTTGTGATACTACCAGCCAAACTTACTAATACATTTGCAGAGCTGCTTCAGATTATATATTTATTTCTGCTTAATTTTAAGCTAACTTAAAACTTTAAATATTATGTAAAAAGTATCTAGGCTTCCTGCCCCCCACCATGACTGTATTATGAAAATTTCTCTGTAACCTATTATACCATATGGACCAGACAAAAGAAAATTCATATACTATACTACAAAAGGATGTACACCTCTCTTTAATTAGGACTTTAATGCCAACAAATTAAATCACATTAACCACTGCATCCCAAGCTAGCCATAAAATTATTAACTCTAATGCTTAGATTTAATTAAACATTTTGTCATCCTTTTCAACCTGGCAAAGATGTGTACCCTTTTCCCATGTCTAGTTATAAGAAAAGAATGATAATTAGCTAACAAATTATAATTTGTTTTATTATTTTTATATCCAGAAAAATTAGGTATTTTTAGTATGCACTTTAGCTTACCTGGAATAACCTAAAAGTGATATCAAGATATAATCAAGTAACACTGTGGTATTCTTTCTGTTATACTCAGTTATAAAGTGTTGAATGACCAACATTTACCAAAACATACAACATAATGTATTATATATTGTAAATGTTCAGTAAATATCCACTTATTTTCTATTGTCCTTTCTCTTAAGACAAAGATATCAGATACTCATTTATGGAATACTGTAATAATCTCCTAACTATACTCTTCACCACCAGCTTCTCTCCTTTGAATAGTGGCTGCTTCCTTATTTTTTCAAAAGCACCCTCAAATGATGTCTCTGTCCAAAAGTCAATTCTCTACTGCCTGTAAGAAAAAGTCTATATTCATTACTTTACTTAATATCTTTTATAATCTTGCACAAGTTTTCAAATATATCAACTAATATCCCATAGAAAATATGCATTTAAAGATCAAGTGTCTACTTACAATCAATAACTAATTTGTAATTTACTCAAATCATGAAGTACGAAGATGCATTAGATACCACTTCATCTAGCATAAATCACATGACATCCTCTGCTTATTCAAATTATAAAAAGTCTATGTGTCTTTCATGTCCCAGAACAGACCCCATCTATACCATGAAAACTTTCTGAACTCAGTCATCTCTATGTGAGCCCAGAATTTACTATATTCTATACAGTCAGAAATATTGACATAACATGCTTCTCTGTGTTGTATTGCATATTTTGTCATACTGTTTGATGTTTTGAAATTTTTTGGTTTGTTTTACTATAATTCATATGTGTATGTCTTACAGAAAAAGATTATCAGTTCCTTTAGTGCAGAAACAAATACAGAATATGAATAAAAAATTCTTCCTGTGTTCAAGGGCTTTTAGGTCCCAAATAGGCAACAGATAACCACTCAAATATTTTCCTCTTCTATTTGGCTCACTGGGGATATAGTCTATCAATACACACACACACACACAGATACACACACACACACACACACACACACACACACAGAGCTGTCTTGCTAATTCAAGAAATATTTCTCCATAATTTACTTATATTTTCATCTTTCACTCACTCTTCAACTACTTTTAATTATTATCTTTTGTTCTCTTTTCAAAACTCTAATATCTTTCTTCTTCCTCACTCTCTGTTGATGACGCTGGCTTCTATTTCATTGATTAAACAAACAAAGAAACAAGACTCCCAGCTTTTTGTCTACTTATCTATCTGAATCTATTCCTATATACTCAGCTCTCCCTCCTGCTACTATGGTTAACTTGTTCTAGATCCTGTATCAAGCCAAACACTCCACTTGTGCCCTGAATCTAAGGTTATTATACATCCTTAACTTCCCCAGGATAGTCCTGTTTTACAGATGTATTTCTTCTGTAATTACCGGTAGTATGATTATGTACATAAAGTACAATAAAAGAAAATTTCATTGTCAGTATTTCTTTTTAGGCTATTATTATTTGCTTTTCTTTTACATGGGTATAACTGAAAATGATTTCTTTGTATAGAGGAAGAAAGTGTTGAGAAATGATCTATTCTTGGTGTTGAGTACATTAAGTATGCTACTGTCTCCATGTAGATAAATCCAATGATTAATTTCCTCTTGTCCACCTATCAGTAAAGTTAACAAAGCTGATCACATTCTCCTCCTTGAACGTTCTTTCCCTTAGGACATCATTCTCTTAAGTGTTTCTCCCCCTCATCAACCACCACTTTTTAGTTTTTCCTCTTTTCCTGGTATGCCTTCATCTATCTGAACTCTAACTGTTGGAGGCTCACCTCAGACTTTATCTTATCTATGCCAATGCTTATTCCCAAAGTTATCTCATTCAGAATCAAAGTTCTTAATAAAGTATAATTTTTAAAATGTTCAAATTATGACTCTTTGAATTAGTTATTAAAATAGACAAATTTCTAGGCAGACTCATCAGGGTAAGAAGGGGAATATAAACAAATTACAGAATAGCAATATAAGGACTAGTAGAGGGAATCTCACTACAAATGCTGTAGAAATTAAAATTAATAAAATATTATCTAAAAAACTATGTCCAGGGGTGCCTGGGTGGCTCAGTTGGTTGAGCATCTGCCTTGGGCTTGGGTCGTGATCCCAGGGTCCTGGGATTGAATCCCATATGGGGCTTCCTGCTCAGCAGGGAGCCTGCTTCTCCCTCTCTCTCTGCCTGCCACTCCCCGTGCTTGTGCACACTTGCTCTCTCTCTCTCTGTGTCAAATAAGTCAATAAAATCTTTAAAAAATAAAAAAAAAACTATGTCCATAAATCTTATAATATAAACTAAATGAACAAATTACTTAAAACTTAAGAACCATTATGGGTCTGGGGAAGCATGCAGTATTTGGTACCTGTTCCAGCAGCTCCTGCATTCCTGCCCCAATGAACAGGGCTCTCCGTGCTTTCTTATGAGCCCCCAGGGACTCTCAAGGAAAGAGTTTGCAAGTAACTGTGAGCTCCTCTTGTGTCTAGAACTGTAGTCATCCTAAACTGGTAACACTTATTCACACATAGCATTTAGAAAATTTGTTAAAATCATAACTGATTTTTTTATCATCTATTTTTATGGCAGTTAACTCTGACATGCTCTAATAAAGTTGAAACAGTTCCTGTGACCTGTTTCTTCTTGGAGCAGTTTGTCATTCTTTGATACTTGGGTTATTTCATAGCCTTACAACATCAGCTCTTTGATGGTTTTAAGGCACAGCACATTATATATATATATATATATATATATATATATA
>NC_081559.1:79946292-79979901 GCF_022355385.1 Mustela nigripes
AACCTCCCTGTTTAGGTCTCTAGGACATCTTGTAGGGCAAGGGAGATTCCTGTTCTGCAGGATTGCCATCCCTGCAAGTTAACTATTTATCGTTTTATGGCAGTCAGGGGTGCCTGAGGAATGCTACACATATGGAGGGGAGCAGGTGAAGAGGGGGTGCAAGGCGCCAGCTTTTGTTCTGTCCTCAGCCAGCCTCCTGCTCCCTCATCAGTACCATTTCCAATTACATGTCAGAACTAAAATTTTAAGTCTTTATGTATTTATTTTTACATTTATTACTTCATTCCTCCCTCCAAAAATTATAAGTTACTTGAGGATAATAATTACATTTCTTTATTATCATAGACCCAGTCTCTAGCACAGATATGGCATATGATAGTTATTCAGTTAATTTCTTTGAATTAATGAAAATGTAATATCTTATATAAGAGAAGCATTTTATGATAATATCCCAGAGTATATTTCCCACTGCTATTTTCAACTTTGTAGGAAAAAAAAAATCAAATGGCTATTTGGTGAAAATTACACTTTTGATTATTAAAAAAAAGCTTAACTTCTTCCAGTTGGGAAAATTTTCATATAAATGCTGCCACAGCGATCATTCCTTTTATATGTGCATATAATCAGCAGTCTTATAGTTAGAAATTATGAACTGCAGTAAAAACTTTAGAAAAAAGACATCTTTTGAAAATATCAAAAAAATTAAACTTGATTAATAGTCAAAGAATTTTAAAACAAAGAATTTTAAAATTGTTAATCTTCTCTTTCAAAAACTAGATAAGCAATCATTATAGAAACAACCACTTAATGTTTTCTGATGCTCTTTCACAGAACATTAAATCAAATAATTATAAAGACTTTGTTATAATGTAAATTATAAATGGCCTTAAAATAAACCAGAAAAGGAAGCTATGGGATTTTCCATAAGAATCAAGTTTTTTTTTTTTTTCTAAAATAAACTGCTGTATCCTTTCTAAATTTAAAAATATGTATAATTCTACTTTATAGAACTATTATCCACTCTCAAGAGATAATAAACCCTAGTTATAGAATCAATTTTAAAAGCTTACAATCCTAAATGCACAGCTGATGTTCACTGCAGTTTATGGATTTGTGCAGACTTTCCATGATCTGTAAGCCAGTTCTTCAAGTATAGTGAAATAAAACCCTACCCATCATTGGTGCCTTAATTAGTACTACTGTTCATTTGCTTTCAGTGTCAAAAAAATAAGTTAAAAATATTAGTAGTGTTTATTTTCATGACACAAATATAAAGAAAAGTATTGTAAAACTTGAAATAAAGAATCAATTGTGTAAAAACAAAATTCCCTTATAATAAAGTTCAATGTATATACATACCTTTGATGAGGGAACAGAAGGCTGACTGAGTACAAAGCAGAAGCTGACACCCTCCAACTTTTCCCTACCACCACTCTCAGGTGGGACATATGTGACATTCTTTAGGAATCTCCCACCCATCTTAATGTTAATACCTTGCTAGAGGGCAAAATGACCTTGGCAATGGCCAGGCCTCTGGTATCCCTTATCTTGTAGGTCCTCTTTAGCATATGAAAGTTCTTTGAAGCCTCCCTTTTCCTCACTTCCACCACCCCCATGCCATATAACCTGCCATCCCTCACAACCCCTGTACAGCAGCAATTCCTGCCATCAGGTCCTGTCCTCATTCTTTAATGAACCACCATTTTGCACTAAAGAGGTCTCAAGAATTCTTTCTTGGTCATCGGCTCTGGACCTGACCTCACCTAACCTCTCCTATATTGTAGAACTTCATCACCTTGATCATTTTGGAAACATAGCATTGTGATATTTTATGTCATCCCAGTAGAGCCACTGGTTGATTATCTTTTCATTTTACTGAGGGGTAGTACAGGCAAAAATGCTACATAGAGCCAACATTACTTAATGGACATTGTGAATGTTATCTGAATAGCCTCAGTTATATCGCTGAACACAGTGTGAGTACTGACTTAAGTTTTAGAATATATATATAAGTGAGATTCAGCGGGGTAGAGTCTAGAATCAACAACCAGTAAAGAATTCTTAAGGAAGTCTCTGATGTAAAAAGTTAAATTTATTAAAGCACAAGGACAGGACCTGTGGGCAGAAAGAGATGCTGCACTGCAGTCCTGGGTCAGCTCAAGGCTCAGGAGTTGGGGAGGTGAGTCTAAAGGTGGTGTCAAGAAGGACTGTCTTATGCTAACAAAGACCCTCAGGATACTGGAGGCCCAGTTATTTTCAAGCCAAGTTCTTTTTCCCTCTAAAATGTACCAACATGAAGACGGTTGGGAGTTTCCTGGTAGAATGTCATACTTCTCCTATCACGTTGTTATGCCTGAGTTTTCAAGTCTGAGAGACCACCAAGGAGCCAAGCACTGATGCAATCACACGAGGGTTTATTTGACAAGCTTAAGCTTGGGCCCAAATATACCCGACACAGCGGAGTAGGGACTTGGGCCCCCGAGCTTAGTTAAGGCAGGGGTATTTATGGGTTCCCCTTACTAAAGGAGGGTGAGGGTCTCTGGAACCAAAGCAGGCTGGGGCTTCCTGGAACTAAAGTAGGGTGGGGGTCTTTAGAACTAAAGGAGGGTGGGGCTTCCTGGGACTAAAGTAAAGTAAGGAAAGTTCAGCCCTTGGGCACAGGGGTCTGAGATGGCTGTACTTATGCTAAGGCTAAACCTGAGGTGGGATGGCCTTGATTTTTCTCGGCCTCCACAACATGTCTTTGTCAACAGCTTTAGGTTTAGAAGAAATACAGTTTTATTTACATTTCCTTCAGCCTCCACCTCCCTTAATTTTATGGAGGGGAGGGTGATGTTAAGGCTTCAGGTACTGAGTTATAGGTATCTGGAAGTTAGGCTATTGATAAGAAAGCTTTTTCCTTGTAAATCAGTAGGACATTTATAAACTGAGGGAGACTCCTGCCCTGCAGGGCTGTTACTGCTATTAGTTAACTATTTGTTTTTCCTTTAGGGCAGGAGGAGTGCCTGAGGAATGTCACATATATCCCATGGTGGGGATGGATTGCAGGATGCCAGCTTCTGTTTTGTCCTTAGCTTGCCTTCTGTTCCCTCCTCCATACCATTGTTTATAGCAGCACTTCTCAGAATAATGTCCTAAACTAGGAGCATCAGCATTTCCTAGGAACTTGTTAGAAATGCAAATTCTCTGGCTCCACCAAAGGCTACTGAATCTGAAACTCTGACATGTATTTTCACAAGCCCCCCAGGTATCTCTGAAAAATGCTAATGTTAGAGACTCATACCTCCAAGGGTGAGGACCCTCCATCTTCAAAGCCAGCAATGGCAGGCCAAGACCTTAATCTTTGAATCTTTCCTCTTTCTTCTATCTTTGACGACAGCCTGAGACTTTTCTACTCTTGAGGATTCATGTGATTAGATTGGCCCTACTTAGTAACCCAAGACAATCTTCTATCTCAAGTTCTGTGATCTTTATTACATCTACGAAGTCTCTTATGCCATGTAAAATAATATATTTACAAGATCCGAAAATTACAACATGAACACTTTTGGAGGTTAACAACATTATTCTGCCTACTACATCTCTGACTCTATACAGCAGGTAGGAGGCCAGTTTTCCCAAGAGGGCTTTATAAGCATTGACTCCTTAATGTCAAATTTAGGCATACCTAAAATTTCCAATTATGCTCTGATACAAGGAGTATAGATTTAATGAATTTATGCAAATATTCTAATGCCATAAAAATAAGAGTTTTCAATTCTAGAGAAATCAGGCAGGGAAAATAATATATATACAAATGTTTCATTTCCAATTACAGAAGCTTAATCTATCAAACCGTAAATTATAAACAGCTTAAGAGAAAAAATGAAAGGGTTTTCTTATGTATTTAATAAACAGAAAATTAAAATATCAATAATTCCAAATAAAAATCAGTCATCCCTCACTAGCTCATACCTTCTTACATAATTAGTTCTTGTTCTGCTCTGTCTTGAGTTTAGCAGTCTCATGAACCCACCTGCTTTTGAACTAGAATTATGGAATTGTTGACTCAGTTCATTGGTATAAGTTTCAAATCTGTTTAAATGATATCATCAGAAGCTGGTTCCCAAAAGTAGTTAGCATATGAAGTCCTTTTTCATGAGACAACCCCTCTTTGTTTAAAATGAAATGCTATAGCCTATAGCCATGGCAAGTGCTTCTCAGGAAGTACTGGTGTAAAACAGAAACCTACTGGTAGATGACAAAAGACTTGAAACTGCTGTTTACAATTAACTTATTACTTATTACTGTTAATTTTAAAAAATGAAAGCTCTGATGAGAGTTCAAATGAATAGTACAACTGAAAAGGACATCTAGTTGTTTCTATGGCCTGTAAAATGAGGTAAAATCAATTCAAAAGCATCTGAGAGAAAACTATAAACATGATTATCCCTATTTGAGGAGTGTGGATATTGCATTAATCTGTAAAATGGATGTACATAATCATTACACAGAAAAAATCATTAGTCATAAGATATAGCAATCCTGAGACATAATATAATATGAATAGAACAGGAATATGGTTAGAATATACCAAGTACACATGATGCATATCAGTAAATAAAATTCAGTAGGTCTGGAGGAGGGAATAAACATATGTATATTAATAAACCTCAATACATAACTGACATGAATCTCCAACTGTGAACCACTAGCCCAGAAAATCTAAGATTTACATTAAAGAAATAAAGTAGAAATCAAATTAACATTTAAAAAACTAACTGAAATTATGGTTCCACTGTTGTGGAACCCCTGGGTGGCTCAGTCAGTTAAGCATCTGCCTTTGCCTCAGGTCATGATCCCAGGGTGATGGGATCAAGTCCCACATGGGGCTCCTTGCTCTGTAGGGAGTCTGCTTTTCCCTCTGTCTGTTGCTCTCCCTGCTTATGCACTCTCTCTCAATTTCTTTCAAATAAATAAATAAATAAATAAATAAATGAATAAATGCATGCATGCATGCTACACTGTTGATGTCTGATATCAGGCAATACAGACACCAGAAGTCAGATAGAAACTTATAGATAGCTGGACATTGACGAACTGTTTTTTTTTTTTTTGTTTGTTTGTTTTTTTTCCAGGAGAGTTAACATAGAGTGTTATATCAGATTCAAGTATACAATATAGGGACTCAACAATTCTATATACTGCCTAGTGTTCAGCATGGTAAGTGCACTTGTAATCCCCTTCACCAATCTCACCCATCCCCCCTAATCCACCCCCTAGCTTAGCCCCGCTCTGATAACCATCAGTTTGTTCTCTATAGTTAAGAGTGTTTCTTGGATTCTCTCTCTCCTTGTTCATTTGTTTTGTTTCAAGTCCACACAGGAGTAAAATCATATGGTATTTGTCTTTCTCACTGACTTGTTTTGCTTAGGATTACAACCTCTAAATCCGCCCATACTGTTGCAAATGGCAAAATTTCATTCTCTTTTATGGCTAATATTCCATTATGTATGTACCACCTTTTCTTTATCCATTCATCTATCAATAGACACTTGCTACTTCCATAATTTGGCTATTGTAAATAGTGCTACTTTAAACACAGGGGTGCATGTATTTTTGTTTGAAACAGTGTTTTTGTATTCCTTTGGTAAAGTACCCAGTAGTGGAATTACTGAATTATATAGTAATTCCAGTTTTAATTTTTTTTAAGATTTTATTTATTTATTTGACAGACAGAGATTATAAGTAGGCAGAGAGGCAATCAGAGAGAGGAGGAAGCAGGCTCCCTGCTGAGCAGAGAGCCCGATGTGGGGTTCAATCCCAGGACCCTGGGATTATGACCTGAGCCGAAGGCAGAGGCTTTAACCCACTGAGCCACCCAGGCACCCTAGTTTTAATTTTTTGAGGAATTTCCATACTGTTTTCCACATTGGTTACACTAGTTTGCATTCCTGCCAACAGTGCAAGAGGGTTCCTTTTTCTCCATATCCTTGCCAACACTTGTTTCTTATGTTTTGATTATAGCCATTCCAACAGGAGTGAGGTGTTAACTCATTGAGGTTTTGATCTTCAGTTCTCTGATGATAAGTGATACTGGGCTTCTTTTCATGTGTCTGTTAACCATCTGTATGATTTCTTTGGAGAAATGTCTGTCATGTCTTTTGTCCATTTTTAATTGGATTATTTGGTTTTTGGGTGTTGGGTTTATAAACTCTTTGCATGTTTTGGATACTAACCCTTTAGGAGATATACCATTTACAAATATCTTCTCCCATTCAGCAGGTTGTCTGTTTGTTTTGTTGATCATTTCTTTGCTGTGAAGAAGCTTTTTATTTTCATGTAGTCCCAATAGTTTATTTTTGCTTTTGTTTCCCTTGTCTTAGGAGACATATCTACAGTGATGTCAGAGAAATTACTGCCTGTGCTTTCTTCTGGTATTTTTATGGTTTCAGGTCTCACACTTAGGTCTTTAATAAATTTTGAGTTGATTTTTGTGTATGGTCTAAGAAAGTGGTCCAGTTTCATCCTTTTGCATATAGTTGTCCAGTTTTCTCATTTGTTGAGGAGACTTTTTCCCATTGCATATTCTTCATTGAAGATTAATTGACCATATAATCACAGGTTCATTTCAGTCTCTCTATTCTCTCCATTCCTCTACATGTTTATTTTTGTGCCAGTACTATATACTGTTTTGATTACTACAGCTTTGTGGTATATCTTGATATGCCACAGTGTTCTTCTTTGTCAAGATTGCTTTGGCTATTTGGGGCTTTTGTGTTTCCATACAAATTTTAAGATTTTTTTTTTCTGGTTTTGTGTAAAATTCTGCTGGTATTTTGATAGGGATTTTTTGAAATCTGTAGATTGCTTTGGGTAGTATGGACATTCTATTTATTGATTTTTTAAAAGAGAGACAGTGAGAGAGAGCATAAGGATAAGGTCAGAGGGAGAAGCAGACTCCCATGGAGTTGGGAGCCCGATGTGGGACTCGATCCCTGGACTCCAGGATCATGACCTGGGCCGAAGGCAGTCGTCCAACCAACTGAGCCACCCAGGCGTCCCGGTATAAACATTTTAACAATATTGGTTGTTCCAATCCATAAGCATGGAATATCTTTCTATTAGTTTGTGTTATCTTCAATTTCTTTCACCAATGTTTTATCGTTTTCAAAATATAGGTCTTTCACCTGTTTGGTTAAGTTTATTCCTAGATATTTTATCATTTTTGGTGCAACTATAAATGGGATTGTTTTCCTAATTTCTCTTTCTACTATTTAATTATTAGCATATGTAAACGCAATGGATTTCTTTCTGTACATTGATTTTGTATCCTGTGACTTTACTGAATTCGTTTATTGGTTCTAATATTTTTTTGGTGGAATCCTTAGGGTTTTTCACATATATATTATCATGTCATCTGCAAGTAGTGAAACTTTTCTTTCTTTCTTACCAATTTGGATGCCTTTTATTTCTTTTTCTTGTATTAGCTATAGATAGAACTTCCAGTTCTTGAATAAAAGTAGTGAGAGTGGACACCCTTGTCTTGTTCCTTATCTTAGAAGGGGGAAGCTCTCAGTTTTTCATCACTGAGTAGGATGTTACCTGTGAATGTTTCAAATATGGCTTTTATTATGTTGAAGTATGTTCCCTCTACACTTAACTTTGTTGAGGGTTTTTATCATGAATGGATGTTGTATTTTACCAAATGCTTTTTCCGAATCTATTGAAATGACATATGGTTTTTATCCTTTCTCTTATTGATGGGATATATCATGCTGACTGTTTCGTGAATCAGCATTCTGGGAACAAATCCCACTTGACCATGATATATTTTTGTAATACATTGTTGGTTTGCTTGTAGTTTGAGGATTTATACATCTATGTTCATCAGATCTATTGGCTAAAAGTTGTCTCTCTTTCTCTCTCTCTCTCCCTCTTTTTGGAGTGTTTTTGTCTGGTTTTAGTATCAGGATAGTGCTGACAGACTAGAATGAGTCTGGAAGTTTTCCTTCCTCTTTTATTTTTTGGGATAGTTTGAAAAGAGTAAGTATTAATTCTTCCTTAAATGATTGGTAGAATTCACCTATGAAGCTATGCAGTCCTAGACTTTGCTTTTTGGGGAGTTTTTTGATTACTGATTCGTTCTTACTGCTGGTAATTAGTTTGTTCAAATTTTGTATTTCTTGCTGATTCAGTTTTGGGAGGTTATATGTTTCTACAAATTTATCCATTTATTCTGGATTGCTTAATTGTTGGCATAGAGTTTTTCATAATATGCTCTTAAAATCATTTGTATTTCTGTTGTTTCATCTCTCTTATTTCTGATATTGTTTATTTGAGTCATCTCTATGTCTCTCTTTCTCTGTCTTTTGATAGGTCTACCTGATGGTTTATCAATTTTGTTCATCTTTTCAGAGAACCAGCTCTTAGTTTTATTAGTCTGTTTTATTGTATGTTTTTGTTGTTGTTTAGTTTCTAGTTACTTATTTGTGCTTTAATCTTTATTATTTCCTTCCTTCTGCTGGTTTTGGGGTTTTTTGGTTGTTGTTGTTCTTCTTTTGCCCCCTCTAGGTGTAAGATTAGGTTATTTGAGATTTTTCTTGCAGCTTGAGGTAGGTGTGTATTGTTACAAACTTTCCTCTTAGGACAGTTTTTGCTGTATCCCAAAGATTTTGGAAAATTGAGCTTTCATAATCATTTGTCTCCACATGTTTTTTTATTTCCTCTTTGATTATTTGCTTGACTCATTCATTGTTTTGTAGCATGTTATTTAACTTCCATGTATTTGTGGTCTTTCCATATTTTTTCTTATGGTTGGTTTCTGGTTTCATAATACTGTGGCCAGAAAAAAATGTGTGGTCTAACTTCAATCTTTTTTAATTTGTTGAGGCTTATTTTGTGATAATATAATATGCCATCTATTCTGGAGAATATTCTATGTGCACTTGAAAAGAATGTGTATTCTGCTATTTTAGGATGAAATGTTCTGAACGTATCTGTAAGATCCATCTGGTCCATTGTGTCAATCAAAGCCACTGATTATTTGACATTCTGTTTGGATGGTGTGTCCAAATACTATGGTATTAAAGTCCTCTACTATTATTGATGACTTCCTTTATGTTTGTTTTTAGCTGCTTTATGTATTTTGGTGTTCCCATGTTGGGAGCATAAGTATTTCTAATTGTTATATCTTCTAGTTGGTTTTTATATAGTGTACTTCTTACTCTCTTATTGCACTCTGTGTTTTATACTTTGTGTGATATAAGTATTGTTACTCTGGCTTTCTTTTCACTTCTATTTGTATGATAAATGTTTTTCTATCTCTTCACTTACAATATGCATGTGTTTGTATCTGAAATGAATCTCTTGTAGACAGCATATAGATGAGTCTTATTTCTCTAACCCTTCTGTCACCCAATGTCTTTTGATTGAAATAGTTAGTCCATTTACATTCACAGTAATTATTGTCATTTGTTGCTTCTTTTATGCTTATGTTTGTAGTCCTTTGTACCTTTCTTCTCCAGCTCTCTTCTCTCACAGTTTTCTGGCTTTCTTTATGATTGGATATGATTGGATTCCTTTTTCTTATATTTTGTATATCCATTACTGATTTTTGATTTATGGTTACCATTATGTTTATATATAACATCTCATGCATGTAGCAGTCTATTTTGAGTTGATGGTCATTTAGGCTTGAATGCATTCTTTACTCCTCTACCCACACATTTTAGGTGTATGGTTTCATATTTTCATCTTTTTATTTTGTGAAACCCTTGACTGACTTTTATAGATATACTTATTTTGACTGCTTTTGTGCTTCTTATTTTTCTTACTCCTACTTACAATCTTTCCTTTCCACTCAAAGAATCCCCTTTAATATTTCTTGGTTTCTTGTAAGGCTGGTTTAGTGGTCATGAATTCCTCTAGCTTTTGTTTTCTGGGAAACACTTTATCTCTTGTTCTAGTCTGAATGATAGCCTTGCTGGATACAATGTCTTTGGCTACAAGTTTTTTCCTTCAGCATTTTGAATATATCATGCAACTCTCTTCTGATCAGCAAACTGTCTACTGAAAATTTAGCTGATAGCTTTATGGGGTTTCCCTTGTATATACCTGTATTCTTTCCTCTGTCCCTCTTAAAATTTTCTTTTTGTCACTATTTTTTGCCATTTTGATTACTATGTGTCTTGTTGTAGACCTCCTTGGGTTGACTTTGTTGGGGGATCTTTACTTGCTGGATCTGGATTTTTTGTTTCCTTTCCCAGACTCAAGAAGTTTTCACCTATGAGTTCTTCAAATAATTTTCTGCTCATTTTTTTTCTCTTCTTCTGGGATCCCTATAATGCAAATGTTACTATGCTTCATGTTGTTGCTGAGTTCCTTTAATCTATTTTCCTTTTAAATTTATTTTTTTCTCTTTGCTGTTCAGCTTGATTGTTTCTTATTACTCTGTCCTTTAGGTCACTGATCTGTTCTTCTGCTTCCTCTAGTCTAGTATTTATTCCTGCTAGTGTGTTTGAAATTTTAGTTAATGAAATCTTCATCTCTGATTCACTCTTTTATGTTTTTTTATCTCTTTGTTGAAGATCTCACTGAACTCCTCCTCTCTTTTCTTAAGACTGAGGATCTTTATGACCATTACTTTAAATTCTCTAGCAGACATATTACTTATTGGTTTCACTTAGCTCTCTTACTGTGATTTTATCCTGTTCCTTCCTTTGGAACATATTCCTTTGTCTCCTAATTTGTCTAACTCTGTGTCTATTTCTATGTGTTAGGAATATCAGCTATGTCTCCTGCTGTTTAAACTAGTGGCCTTATGAACAAGAGATGCTATAGAGTCCTGCAGTGCAATATACCCCATTCACCAAAATCTGTTGCTTTGGGGACATTTCCTGTGTGTGTTGCCCTACCACTGTAGCTGAGATACATTTGCCCTCAGTCCAGTTATCTACAGTAGTTCTCTTTGCCTGTTACAGGCAGAATTTGGTTCTTTATTTTTAATGGGCCAGTCTTATGTTGCTTGGGATTCAGCTGGGTCCAATTAGGCATTTTCCAGGGAAGTAGGAGCACTGAACTGCAGGCACCTTCCCTGTGTTATCCCCTGAGAATCTTTGTTGATGAATGGGGCTTGCAGTCAGACCCATGTCTTCTCCAGGCCCACTGATGGAGCCTCAATTGGGCTGGTGTATATGGTTATCTTCTCCACTTCCTGAGGCAGAATCACTATGGAATGGTGCTGGTTCATAACTGTATCTCCACCTTTCTTACCCTCTTCAGTGTGGTCTCTTCTCTACAATTAGCTGTGGAAAGTCTGTTCTTCCAGTCTTCAGGTAATTTTTTGAGTTATTTATACTGATGTGGGTATTATCTAATTGTGTCTGTGGGATGAGATAAGCTGAGTATCCTCAACTCTGCCATTTTCCCCAGAAGTCAGGCATTCACAAATCTTTAGGAACTTCCCATATAACATACACATTCTGAAATATTTACATTAATAGCATTTTATCCATATAAATTTAGCATAGTGAAATGATAACTATCTCTTCTGATTTGATACATCATGTAATTTGTTAATAGTAATATAACAAGCTTAACTATCCTAGCTCCTTTTTTTTTGTTTTTACAAAGTGTAAGAATAAATCCTTGTGTTTTTCCAAGGCCTTTCTGGCACATTGCAAAGACAGTTTTTGGCAGAAAACATATTTGAAATTTTTATATTATTTTACATTTAGGATTTCATTTCAGAAAGGCAAATATGAAAAGTTGTTAGGAGACTTGAAAACTTAAGATAGGAATTGGGTTATTGTTATAGACATCTGTAATCTTTAATAAGAAACATGTGGATCAGACTCTTTTCAATATTAATCTAATTTCCATTCCATTTTATATTATAAATTAAGTTAACTTGCCAGTTTATATATTTCCATCTAGTGTACAACTTATTAGCATGAATTCTCAGTTCCTAGTCAGACCAGAATTTTAAAAAAAAACACTGAATTTCTTGATCTCTATGTATTATTGTCAGGCCTACAAGTCTGAGTCCCAAACCCCAGGAGTATGGGGTCACATTTCTGTACTATGCTGCAGATAAGCTATGAAAAACCAGAGAAATTTTACTATAGTAAAATGAATTTTAAAAATGTATTCTGCAAGTTGTCATTCATAACATTTCTATGTGATACCACAGAAAATGTCTGTCATATTTCCTTCTCACTGTATTAGGAAACAGAAAGCAAATATTTAGCATTTCCTATATCAAAGTAAGAAATGTTGTTCCTCTACTAGACTAACAAGTCCTTAAACTGGCCCAAGAAAGGAGAGGGGGTAAAAACTTACTCCAAATTTTGTGGAGAGAAAAGATATTGGAATGACAAAAGGTAGGCTTAATAACATCACAATTTATTTGTACTTTAGAAGAAATGGGTTTTCTACAAATTATCACGTTTTTTTTCTTTTTAAAGAAAATAAAACATAATGCTGAAATAATAGCCAAACTAAGAGTAAATGGAGGCACTTATCAGATTTTATGGACAGCTGTTTACTGCTTGACATTTGAAAATACCAGGTTTTGAATTTCTGTTTCACAATGCAGTGAGACTATGTGGCAGAGAAAGAGTTCATACTGCTTCTAACTGAAGCATCTGTGTGGTTTTATAGTTATCTGACAGCACCACAGCAATCAATAGATTGCCTTAGAGTTATGTGAAGATAATTTACCACAGAGAAGCAATCAGTTTCCCTCCTTCATGCTTAACTTGTATTTTCAGTGAAGCTTTCCATGAATATGCTGTTTAAAATTACAGCACACATTCCCCACCTCCAGCACTCCCTCCTTGTTTTTCTCCATAAGCCACGTGAGAATTGAAACCATTTACAGTACAGCTCACAGAGCTTACCATCTGTCTGTATTAATATGACTTTAGTTTTCCACCCTCTTCACCAACACAACTAAGTGGACATAAAGTGGACACAAATTTGAGCTTCTTTGTTGTGTTTTCCAGGAAATTCTTGCCTGGAAAGAGACAAATTACATATTCCTTTCAGAAACGTTCTGAAAGTCATATTTCATTGAACATGAGATTATTAACTTTTCAATTAATAATTTCAAATGATTGTTGTCCCTCCTAGGCTCTTCTAAACCCTTTCCTCAAAAATCCTCACTTTGTTGTATCCACAAGGCCTTAACTATTATCTCATAATTTTTACCCAATCCTTTTTTTTTTTTTTTAAGATTCACTTATTTATTTGAGAGAGACAGAGGAGAAGGGGATCACTGAGGGTGGGAGGTGCAGAGGGAGAGAGCAAGAACTCTAAGCAGGCTCTGCACTCAGAGTGGAGCCACAATGGAGCTCCATCTCATAATGCTGAGATCACTACCTGAGCAGAAACCGATACTGATACTTAACCAGCTGTACCACCCAGGCACCCCAGTTTTTATTCAATCCTAATCAGAATATAATACTGAAAACATCATAAATTTCACAACTCTGTCTTCTCATCTTCTAGATGCTAAGACTGTATCTAGGTAGTGCTCTTATCACAGAAAGTAGTAAACTCATCATTGTATTGTTAACAAATTATTTCAGTGGTATTTGGAGAATGCAAGTATTTAACATTTGTAATCATTAATAGATTATATATTTAAGGTCTGTGTTCCCATGTAGAAAATTAGAAATTAAAACTAAAATCCCTAAGAGTAATTTGAGATCCTAAGAAATAAAGATTCTTGAGGCATAATGTATGATGCAGAAAGAAATAAGATCATAAGCCTAGAGAAGAAATCATGTTAGATGCTTGAAACTTATTTTCTTTTAAATTTTATAAACTGCTTAAATTGCTTGAAGAGAAGTGTTACATCTTGAGATTTGATCTCTGCATTCTGACATATATTGATCGTAAAAATTATTTAAAAGGAAATAAAACAAAACACAACAAACACTCAAAAGCCATGAGCCCTTTGTGTCCACTTAAAGATAAAGAAATGAGTTAGGAACCATAAATTCTATCTCCATGTATAACTGATCCACCTAGAAAAAAGAACAATAGTCAAGAAATACATTATTTGGGCAATCATCATAACGAATCCGAGATAAAAAACTGTGAGGATCATTCAAGTAAAAGACTAGGCTCACAAACTGTCCTTTTACTCACACAGTGTCTATAGCACTCTTTTCCTAATACTCGACATAAACTACACCACTCTTTATGGGTAATGGATGTAGTTACTGGGAGACCATGTGCATGCCAACTCCCTACTTTCCATAGTTAAGTGTTCAGAAACACAGAAGAAGAGTTCAGAGCAACACAGAATGGGATTGATGAGACTTTTTCCTGGCCCTAGCCCCATTATGGATGCAAGGCTGCTGGTCATGCTGCTTAAGCATAACAGGGTCCAGCCAGATTTCAAAAAAGTCAGTGATTAGTGGCATTAGGTCTTTAATAATTAAAGTTTCCATCCCAAAAGATGGTGGAGGTTAGGAAGAATATACAAGTTTATTGCTTTCATTTAGAAATGTGAAACTCAGTGTTAGGGAAGTCACACTTTAATCTAGGACCAAGATAGAGTTCAGTTATTCTGACAGCTGTGGCTATTTCCCCTTATCCAATGTCTCAAAAAACACAGCCCTCATGAATATATACAGGGCACATACCATCTTGAGAATAAAATGAATTTAGGTAAAGCCACATGAATATCATGCAATAAGGGCAGAAGACTAAGCTGTGCTGAGTGGGAGGTTAAAGATAGGAAAATTTCAGTATTAGACAAATGGTAGAAAAAAATTCAGCACTCCCAGGAAACTGTGCTGGGCTTGTGAAAGCTACTAAAGAAGCATTAAAGACTCTTAATTTTTTACCAAAAAAAAAAAAAGTAGAATTATATTTATGATGGTTTGGGAGTAAAATAGAAAATTTTTAAGGTATTTGAATCATTTTACTACCGTTTCTAATGGTTGTAGACATTTCTAAGAAACTACATAATTACAATTTTAGAATTTGTTGACTAAACCCTTTATTTTTTAGGTAAAGAACAGAAGTTCAGAGTTTAAGTGACATACCTAAGGTTATATAGACAGAAACAAAGCCAACCAGGAATGTAACCTTAATTCTCTTACTGCTGAGAAAATATTCTTTTCCCCCCTACAATATCACACTATTTCAATCAATTAAATTGTGTTCCAATTATTCATCATGTAATCAGTAAACACTTTAAAGGATCTAGCAGCCACTGGGCTAGGTACAAACAATGGTGATCAAAATAGGTATGTATCCTCCCTTTATGACCCTTACAGTTTGGTATTCTAAGAAAGCAATAATGGTAGTAGAACCTGAATATACATTTCAAGTTCCATATTGCTTCAAGTAAAGCTGGGAAGCTAGAACTTCATGATTAAATGTGAATTAAAGGAATACTCAGGGGAGTCATGGTCTTTTAAGTCAGTGTCACAGACAATGTTTATATTTTATAATTAAAGGGAATGGAGATGTTTTATTTTGTTTTGGTTTTTGTTTGAGGTGTGGCATCATTCTTCAATAGTGTTGTGCCACACATTGACAAGTTGCACACTTTAGTCTCATGTTGGCAGTGGCAATTTACCATGAGTCTAAAGGTCTGAGCACCAGAAAGGGGTGCAGGAAACAGACACTTGTTCCAACCTGGCCCAACCTCCCAAATCCTAAGTTTCCTTCTGAATTCCATCACAGCCCCAAACAGAGATCAGAAACTGCCATGGACTGGTTTCCTTTAAGTACACATCAACATTTCACAGAATTATAAGAGGTAAGTAGAAGGGTAACATAAGCAAAGAAAAGAACAACTGGCTGGAAAAAAAGCCACCTTGCATTGTCTTATGCTTTAAAAATGTTTTATGAACCATGTAATTTAATTTTTAGAAATCTCTGTACTTTAGTTTTAATTTTTGATATTTTATATATAAGCTAATATAGATTTAGAAGGGCAATTAATGCGTTCAAGGCCATGTTACCTAAAAAGTGCCCAAACTTGGACCAGATCATACATTTTAGAATTTCTAATCTAGCGTTTTTCTACTATAATGCACATAAATTATAGCTCAGATGCCATTTCCTAAAGCAAACTATCACAGCTGATGTTGTCTTGTGCCTGATTCTGTGTAACAAAATTGGATCTGGTAACATACATACCAATTCATACTCTTAATACCTAGTAGTTCAGGTATTTTTATTTTTATTTATTTATTTATTTTATTTATTTATTTTTATTTTCAAAAGGTATGCCAAATTATTGTAGAGAAATTATTTATTTGCTTTTCCCCAAATTTTCCAAAATATGTTGTAATTTTACCTCTTTAAATTGGATAGTTGCTGTTAATAATGATTTTGAAAATCTATTCAGGCTATTCAAATATTTTGGTTGAAAGCTAAACTTTCTGCACGTCCCCTATTAAATAAATATTTATTTCTAGGATAATATAAGAAGAAATGTAACTGAAGATCAGAAATGAATTATAGAATATAGAAAAATTACTTAAACTTTGTTACATACATTATCCTGCACGACTTAGTTTTTAATTCCTGCATTTAAATCATTACAAAGGAAACATAAAAGCTAATAAAAATAAATTTATAATTAGTCAGTGATGACTCACAAATGCTAATTCTATGACATAAATAATAAAATTAACCTTTTTTCCTAGAACTATCCATAAATACCAGTACTTGAAAGTGAAAAAAAGTTCGGCGCTTTCTTCTACTGAAAAACCTGTACTATTTCATACTAATGGTCAGTTGGTAGAGGAAGAAGAGACAGAAAGAAAAAAGTAAAGAAGAAAAAGGAGGGGAGAGAAGGAGAAGGGAGGAAGGAAGTTTAGATGTCCTAAAATCTTTGATTGTGAATTTGGTTGATAGCCTTTATAGCTGTAATTATTTGATACCAGGTTATTAAGGGCACAGAATGTGAAATGATTGAAGCAGCAAAATTATAAAAGAGGTGTTAGTATATATTTAACATTTCAGAAGTCTATCAATTTAAAACTCTCACATAGAGATATATGTATATAACTAATATATAAAGCAAGAACAAAATAGCTGATAATTTCTAGTGAATGAAATACTAATTCAAGCATAAACTAATGTTTCACTGCTACATATTTATAATGTACTTTTAGAATTCACAGTTTATAATGTTTATAGAGTCCTTTTCTCAAATGAAAAACCCTATTAGTAGATAAGCATTTACAGTTCTATTTTATAGATGATGAACTGAAGGTTTGAGTGGTTAAGTGATCTTCCTAAGGTCACTTAGTAATAAAGAGTAAAGCCTAGATCCAACCATATGCTCTGATTCAAAAGCTGTGCACTTTCTATTCTTAAATAAAACCCCTTGAAGTGAGTTTTCATTGCACAGTGGTCAATCATGGCACACATACTTATCGATTATTAACTATAAGAATATAAGTCAAACTGGCCTAATGACCACCGAATTATCTCTTTTTTCATCCTTGCTGTGAGAAGAAATTTGAGGATGTTTGAAAAATTTCAAAGACATCCAGTTCTGCTCTAGAAATCAAGCATATTAGAGAAAGCGTTCTGTCCCTTAGCTATAAAATTTTGCTTCTCATCTCTTAGAATTCACCTAAGTCTGGTGAGAAGAACAAGCACTCATTATTTTTCTTTCTAATTTCCAAACCTCTATTTTCTGCAAAGGAAAAAAAAAAAAAAACCAAAGTGGGATATTCCACTTAAATGACCCACAGACTACAATAAGATATGGTATGCCTCAGATACCTGGCAAAAGTCCTTTAGACCCACATGTTTTCACAAAGTTTGCCTTCTGACTATGTGACTTATACACATAGTAATGTCCCATTCCTGCAGAATAATTGCCTACCATCTGCCCCAAGCCCCTAGACCACTCTTGAAATATTTATTTTTTTCTTCCATGGCTAAAAAAGGACTTACGGAGGACATCTAATAATTCCAGGTCAAAATCAAAGATAAGCCATTACTGATACCCTCATGTTCTCCTCCACACACTTCCACTGTGCCATAAATTTCCCTGCAATCTAGATCACTTTGTAAGCCAAATTATAAAATCCCCATCTTCCCATAAGCATTCTCAGAGAATTGCATTATTAATTAGAGAAAGCTTATACAGTAATTGGAGTTACCTCTTCAAAGCCATATCTTGACACTTACCACAATTATAAGGAAAGTATTACCAAATTTAGACACTCATTTATCTTTATAGACAGCACCTCAGTAGAAGCCTTGAAAATTCTTCAAGATTATGCAATAGCACTGGAATCAGTTTATAGATGCCTATTTCTCCTTGTTAATTCAACCCCTTTCATTGAATGTATACAATGTGCTAAAGTAAGGCATTGAGACTAAGCTGAGCAAAATTAAGATATAGCTCATATATTCATGAATTTTAGAGTCTATTGTAGTTGACAACCAATTACACAAGTAAAAAACAACAAATGTGGTAACTGCCATAAAATGATGTTATTAGGAAAGGTTAGCTCATAAAACTGGAGAACTTCCACAAGTTGTTTCCTCAAGGATGTAATTTTGAGGTGAGGTTTGAAGAATAAGAGTAAAAAAAATGGTGAAAATGCTTTAGGCAGAGAAAACAATGTGGACAAAAGTCTTCTGGCAAGAAACTATGACACATTCAAAGGAATAAAAAAAACTCTGCCTCACTGCACAGACAGGAAGAACATGATGGATGTTGTGATAAACTTTCAATATTCCTTTTTAGTTCTGTTTCTCTGTTGTCTGTTGCATCTGTCTTTTGTGGCTTTTATTTTCCTTCTTCCTTTATAAATATTATTTATTTACTTGCTATTCTTCTCCATTTTGTTCATTTTATTTTCTCCAAAACGTGGAAAATGAAATCCATCACCAGATAAGAAAATTTGTTAGACTTTTAAGAACTGTAACAGTAAGGAAAAATATAAATGAAATAAAGCACCATTTCACCTATTTTCTTTTGCTTTGTTTTAAATAGCTGAATATTTTAACTGGCATACCTGTTTAAGTTATTACAATCCTTATTCAAAAATCACAATGATTCTGAATGTGACAATAATCTATTTTCATAGTCCATAATTGATGTCTATTCATTTAGTAAAGGTTAAATGGATTCACATCCAAAAATAGTTGATAATCATGTTTTGAGAAAAAGAGTTAACAAATTAATAACTGACAAACAGAAAACATTTTAAAACCAACTAGTAGAAAATGTCAGAACAAGATATATAAATACATGTAGTTGTCCCAGAGTATAGAATTGTCTAGGAGAAGTTGGATGGCTCTAAACCACCCAAACAACAAGATCCTGTAGGATATTTAAATCCTAAGAGTACATGTCTGTTGTAGCTGAAATGTGAAGCATCTCTGTAAATTTCTCATCAGAGACTGCATAGAAGCCAGGAATGAAGAAATTAAGTAGGATATCTGTTTGTTAATTTTCTGAGACTTCGTTGTGTAAGTGACAACTCTGGACAGGGGATGCTGCAGAGTGAAGAAGTAAGGTTGGGCAAGAAGCAGTCATGTAGCCACTGACTAACATCACTTTAAACTGAATAAACAAATTTCCACTCAGAAGAGATGTGAGAGTGATAAAAACTTCTGCATATACAAAAAGAGGACACCAACAAGGTGTACACACAACTAAACACTTCTTTTTCAGAAAAATGAAGAAAGAAAGAATGAAAACATTGCAACCTGAATGTAGTACATATGAAGAGGAAACCTCAAATTCTAGTGCTAACAGAATCAAGAGAACTTTGGAGACATCAAGAAGCAACAGAAAAAGTGACAGGGTACAGTGGAGAAAGACACTGTGGCTCTGAATAGCAGATATCCAAAATCAGAAGCAGAATTGAGTTTTCACCTATATGCTAAGGTGCTGAAAGTATAGAAATAACCCAGTACTGTGGAGGTGGTAGACTTCATAAAGTATGAGGAATAAACACCTAAAAAAGAGAGATATAGCTCATGAGACAGGGGCTAGAAATTTTGGTGACAGCAGCCAGTGAAGAGAACAATGGAATCTCCTTAGGACATAATTGAGTTCATAAAGTCAAAAGCAGCTTGGCTACTTACAGGCACCATTTTTAGAGGATCATTGCCCTCACAAAGTTCTAGGAAGGGAATAAGGGACAATTTTCTTGCATTCTCCCCTTATGCAAAAAGCGGGTATAGGAAAATTGACCTTAGAAGCAGATAGGATTAAATAAACTATTAAGTAAGAAATTCCAAACTCGGTTTATTAAATAAATAAACATATACAGAGATAAAGACAAAGCATTAAAGATGATAGGAGATTATAGACCTAGTAAATAGCAAAGTAGGGGACATGAAGAACAGAAATAAGAAATAGTGAGGAAACAAACATCAATCAACATTTAAAACTACTGGCAAGAAATTAATAGATGAGCCAGGAAAAGATAGCCAAAATATGCAAACTTAGAGTTCTCAAAGAAAAATATCAAAACAGTTGTAGAGAACTAGTATCTAGTACTGAAATTCACTTCCTGAAATAATAGACTAAAATCTGATTTTGAAAGGGCACACCATGTGTTAGGGAAAATTAACCAAGAACATTGAACACCAAGACAAGTCTTATAGAAATATGTAGATTTTAAAGATTTTTGGTTATTAGACCAAAAGACCACCTCATATATTAAAAAAAAAAAAAAGGAATCTGGCTAATATCAAATTTCTGTCCATCAACATTCAAAATATACTAAGACAGAGGTGTACACATTTGAGATGCAGATGAGAATACTTGCATGTGGGGCAGTAGCCAGAGGACTGACTGCATAGAAAAATGCTAGAATTAAACAAATATTAAAATTAAGAAAGTGGTCATGATTTAGTGGGAAAATAGATGTAACTAAAGAGAGAATTGAGGAACAAGCAAAGGAGTCACAAATAAGTATACTGACAGAAGCACAGAGTGAAAAATGTGAACTACAGAAAAAAGTGTAAGAAATACAGAGGATATGGTAGAAAAGTACAACGTAAAGTATAAATGAAGTGCTAAAAGGAGAGGAGAGAGAATGGGGCAGAAGAAACATTTGAAGGACTTATGGTAAAGAATTTTTAATATTAAGGATGCCTCAGTGGCTCAGTCATAAGGTGTCTGCCTTTGGCTCAGGGCATGATCCTGGGGTCTTGGGATCAAGCCCCCCACTGGGCTCCATGCTCAGTGGAGAACCTGGTTCTCCCTCTCCCACTCCCCGTTTGTGTTCCCTCTCTCACTTTCTCTCTCTCTATCAAATAAATAAATAAAATATTTTAAAAGAATGTTTAATGTTTAATATTTAATTAATTTATTAATATTTAATAAGCCTAATCTATATGTTCTATAAGAACTAGAAACACCAAGCAGGAAAGATAAGATGAAAATCATACTTAGGTTATCATAGTAAAATTGCTGGGGAAAAAGAAAAAAAACATCTAAGCAAGAAAAATGTTTTAAAAGCAGCAAAAGGGGCTCGTGGGTGGGTCAGTTAGTTGTGTCTGACTCTGGCTCAGGTCTTGATCTGGGGGTCCTGAGATTGAGCCCCGCGTAGGCATGCATCCAGCATCCTGGTCAGTGGGGAGCCTGCTTCTCCCTCTCCATCTGCTGCTCCCCCTGTTTGTGCACTCTTTCTCTCTGTCAAATAAATAAAACCTTTAAACAAACAAATAATAAATAAATGATACATATATGATTAAATTTATAAAATAAATATAAAATAAATGCAGCAAGAAAAGATAATTCTGCTCTAAATATGTGTTCCTATAAATAGCTCTTACACAAAATGACATAAGGAATTCCACAGAGATTATGGATAATTGGAGATATAGGCATAACATTAAAATACTCTGTCAGTGACATTAAAATAAACCAAGATGGGAATCTAATAAAACCAGTAGTTGAGTCTACATATTTATAACAGTTAAAAAATACATAAACGCTAAAAGAAATATGACACTTTGAAAAACGCCCAAAGTTTACTTGTGAAGAGGAATGTGGGAAGCATTGCAGTTGACCTTATGGGGATTTTTAAAAATGAAGTCGCTCTCTGATTATCAGTCCTGTCAGAACCTACATTAGAGTATTATTTTGAGTATAAAACACAAGGGAATTGCTCAGAAGAATGCCCAGCATTTTGTGTTTACTATTGTCATTAGTCTTCAGGAAACACCACAGTGAGATAGGACTCCATACCTACTAACGTGGCTGAAATAGGTGCTGGCAAAGATGTAGAACAACTGTAATTCTCATATATTCTAGGTGAGACTATAAAATAGTACCACTATTTTGGAAAACTGATATACAATTAAACATATATTTATATTATAAACCAGCAGTAACAACTAACAGGCATATACTCAAGATTGGAGAATGTATACTATCACAAAAAGATTTGTGAACTAATATTCACAGCATTTCTATTCATAATAGCTAAAAACTGGAAACTACACAAATGACCGCTGAGAGTAGAATGAATATGTATACATTGTTACACTTTTACCTTTTCATAATTCTCAGTAATATATGGTATAACGTACTGATGCATGCAACAACACAGAAAAATTAAAAAAAAACACAACACGTTATCTTGGGTGAATTCTTCGAAAAAAGCAAAACATTGTTTAATAATGAGGCCAGATAAAAAATATTTTATAATTCAATTCATATGGAGTTATAGAAAAGAAATAAAGAAGCTATGGTGATAAAAATCAGATCAGTGGTTATCCAGAAGCCAGGGCATTGAAAACAAAAGATAAGAAGAAGCTCTGAATAATTATAAAGGTAATTTTTATATTGATTGACATTGTGGTTCCACAGGCATATAAATTTGTCAAAATTCATCAGATTCTATTCTTAATATCTGCTTGTTTTAAATTATGTAAATTATGCTTCAGCAAATTCATTTTAAAATATATAAATTCAACCCAGATGGAATGGATAAAACATTTGAGGTATATTCATTTAATGAAATATTTCTTGGATGAAAAAACGAACTATTGGTTCATGCAACAACATAGATAAATGTGACAAACACTGTGTTAAGTATAAAAATCCAGATAAAACAGAGCACATGGAAAGGCACCTCGGTAGCTCAGTGGATTATGCATTTGCCTTCAGCTCAGGTATGGAGCCCTATGACTGGCTCTCTGCTTGATTGGGAGCCGCTTCTGCCATTCTCCCTGCTTGTGCTCTCTCTCTGTCAAATAAGTAAATAAAATCTTTAAAAATATATTAAAATAAAATAGAGCACTTGGTGTATACTTGCATCTGTACGAATTTCTAAAACTAGCAAACTAAGGTAAGGTGCTAAAAGTCGGAATAGTTACTGCAATGGGGTGGTATTAGGACATTGGATAGAAAGGAGAAAAACAATCTCTGAGGTGATGACAAAGCCTGTCAAGTGTACAATTAAATTTGTAATTTGTTGATTTTCTTGCAGGTTAATTATATTTCAGTAATAAACAAGAACGTATATGACTATGCATGTATATCATAGAAAAAAATCCAGCCATTTGGCTGTTATTTCACTTTTTAAATATATTCTGGTATTTTTGGTGATATTAAATGCCTTGTATACAGGAAGAAAAAGATACAATAAAAATATTAAATAATCAAATGATGTTTTGGGTAGTCCTAAAGTAATATTTCAACATGAAATTCAAGTTCTCTGACAATAAATTTAAAATTGTGAAGAGTAGGGAGGGAAAAACTCCTTTAGTCAAAGAAAACATGTATGATTCAAATTTTTCATGGAAATTTATAAATAATAAAAAAGAAAATTTTCTTTCCTGATAACCAAATATATTGGTTTACTATCTCACGGAAAGCAAAAGAAACCAAAATATAGGGCACCACATTTGCTTGATGGTTTCAGACTCTGCTTCACGAAGGCAACCTATTGTTTCATACATCAAGATCTAATCATGCAGCTCAGTGGCCTGCATCTGCACCCTTACTGCTTGAGAGTGAATTTTGCCCATAACTATAACTAAAGGCTAAATTGGAGCTCAACTCAATCTATCATCTGTTTAACTTTTTTTTTCACTCAGGATGACATAAAAATCACTAGGCAGATAATGTCAAATTCTTCTGTAGTAGACTCCTGTGCCACTCTCTTCCATTTTATATGGTGGTGTTACAAACATGTTTACAAACCAACAATTTCCTTTCAACCTAACGTAACATTTTCTTTTTCTCTAACTTTTTATTATATTCACATTTTAGGGAAGAAGAAAGAAATCAATTAAAATTGAAGTTGGAAAACCCGAGCTTGCCTCGCAGAGGAGTGTGAACGAGGCCAAATGTCTGTGAGTCCCATCTCCCCTTCCTGCTGCTTATCAGTTGTATTCCACAATTTGAGACTCCCTTGTTCTACTCTAATTTGTTGCCATCACCTGTTTATAATTATATGTCATATTATAATACTATACATACAACTATATGTGTAATATATATACATATAATTAACAAGTGCAAGACACTCAGTGGATCCAATAGGTTTTTCTGGACACCGGATTGAGAAATCTTTCTGAAGTAGGCCTCCTATTTTTTGGAACAGTTTCAGGAGAATAGGAATTAGTTCTTCTTTAAATGTTTGGTAGAATTCCCCCGGGAAGCCGTCTGGCCCTGGGCTTTTGTTTGTTTGGAGATTTTTAATGACTGTTTCAATCTCCTTACTGGTTATGGGTCTGTTCAGGCTTTCTATTTCTTCCTGGTTCAGTTGTGGTAGTTTATATGTTTCTAGGATGCATCCATTTCTTCCAGATTGTCAAATTTATTGCCGTAGAGTTGCTCATAGTATGTTCTTATAATAGTTTGTATTTCTTTGGTGTTAGTTGTGATCTCTCCTCTTTCATTCATGATTTTATTTATTTGGGTCCTTTCTCTTTTCTTTTTGATAAGTCGGGCCAGGGGTTTATCAATTTTATTAATTCTTTCAAAGAACCAGCTCCTAGTTTCGTTGATTCGTTCTATTGTTTTTTTGGTTTCTATTTCATTGATTTCTGATCTTTATGATTTCTCTTCTCCTGCTGGGCTTAGGGTTTCTTTCTTGTTCTTTCTCCAGCTCCTTTAGGTGTAGGGTTAGGTTGTGTACCTGAGACCTTTCTTGTTTCTTGAGAAAGGCTTGTACCACTATATATTTTCCTCTCAGGACTGCCTTTGTTGTGTCCCACAGATTTTGAACCGTTGTGTTTTCATTAACATTAGTTTCCATGATTTTTTTTCAATTCTTCTTTAATTTCCCGGTTGACCCATTCATTCTTTAGAAGGATGCTGTTTAGTCTCCATGTATTTGGGTTCTTTTCAAACTTCCTTTTGTGGTTGAGTTCTAGCTTTAGAGCATTGTGGTCTGAAAATATGCAGGGAATGATCCCAATCTTTTGATACCGGTTGAGTCCTGATTTAGGACCAAGGATGTGATCTATTCTGGAGAATGTTCCATGTGCACTAGAGAAGAATGTGTATTCTGTTGTTTTGGGATGAAATGTTCTGAATATATCTGTGATGTCCATCTGGTCCAGTGTGTCATTTAAGGCCTTTATTTCCTTGCTGATCTTTTGCTTGGATGATCTGTCCATCTCCTACTTTGTTTTACATACCACAGGCACTAATGTTTTTTCAGGTTCCAGATTTCTCTGTATACCATTATCTGAAGTAGACTTTTACTCAAGTTTTATGAAATTGGAAGGATTTATTTAGCACAACAAAATTTAAGAATAAATATCCAGAATAATAAATGATGCAAATTGTGGTTCCACTTTCAGTTTCTAGATTACTGAACAATAACAAAAAGCTATCATATGAAAACTGTTAAGGAATTAAGGGAAGTTTTGATAATAAAACCAGAGAACCAGGAATATTTTCCTACCCTGCTGCACTAAATATAATGAAGTATTTTGTTTTTACAAAGTTGAAAAAGCTTTCAGCCATTTCATATAAGCAGAAAGAGAAGGTCACCTTGCAACAGATCTCTGTTCTTTAGACATCTTTGGGAAGCTCTTAGTTTACATAAATTTAAATAAAATCTACATTTTGTCTTAAAAAAAAAAAGATCAATAAATGGCATAACTGCATTCTGTCTTGATATTAATATCCAAGGATCTGAAAGGGAAAGATCTATTTATTTAAGAAGCCCAGAGAATTTCTTGGTCATAAAAGTGAGCAAGAAAGCAAACCAAACTCAATTTCCTTTTCCCTACTGTTTAAAGTTCTGGAAATCTGTCAGATGGATCTGGGTATTCCTGACCAAGGGATCATTTGCTATGACCATTAATTGGCTGAGCATGAGAAAACAAAGAGTCAGAATTGATGATGTACGCCTAACAAAAGGTAATAAAGGCCCTTACACAGCTCATGTGATCTGGGAAGAAGATGTGTGGACCCTTGAAGCTCCAAGTTGGGGATTATAGTAGTCCAAGGAGGGACCTCTGCTACCTACCACTGTTGCTTCTCTTATTGAACCCTGTTAGATAGATTTGACACTGAAAATAAATTCAGAGGAATAGACTCCTAAGGATGACCTCTCTGAACTGGTGCTGGGATTTATGGAATCCAATTTATGTGATCGGATATAAAAGCATTAATTACTCTGCTTCCAATGGTAAAGGAGACACTGTTATGTTCCATGGCAAATGGTTACTCAGATTATCACGTTAGGATGCTTGTAACCAAACATCTACAGAGGCAAGGCTCTGGGTGATTATGCATTTGCTCCCACAGAACACTTTCATAGAAACCAACATAATAATGCAGATGGTTAGTTGTTTCTAACTCTGCTAGAGAGTTTGAGGAAAGAAAATGATGAGCTTGGAGCATTAAATTCCTAGTTCACGTCCTTGAATAGGGTATGTGAAAACTTTCGTGACTTCCCTGAAAGAAAGTTTTATTCCTATAGCCACAGGGCCAATATTTCTGAAAACTAAAATCTAATCCAATAATTCTAAAAACCAAAAGAAGTAAGCAAACTTACTCTTTTGTTAAAGTAGGACATTGATTAGGAAGCAATGAGATTCTAACAATGAGAATAGGATTAGAGGACAAAGTCCAATGAGTGGACAACCTCATGGTGGAGAAAACTGCTCCACTGTGAGCACATACGTTTCTGGAAAAAGAAAACAGGACTCAAAAGATCCCTGAAGGCAGAGCTCAGAATCGTGGAGAATTACTCTCAAGCCCTGAGACTTTTCAAGCAATTTCCAGCATTACTCAGCATGGAATGCCATTCTGTCATCAGAATACTGTAGTTAAAATCCTAATGCCTAATCCTAATCCCACCTTTTTTCAGCTTTTGTTCTTAGGCATATTATCTATCTGCTCTTCATCTCCAAAACAGAGAAAAGAAGGAACTTATGGGTTTTTCACAAGTATTTAATAAGTTAATTCATGTAAAATCCTAAGAGAACTAGCTGTACTATAGTAATTACTCATTAAACATGAGTATTCTCGTGGTTAGTTTTCCTTGTTAACTTGATTAACCACGAAGTGCTCAGATACTGGTCAACTATTATTCAAAGTGTTTCTGTAAGGGTGTATTTAGAGGAGATTAGCATTGAAATTGGTAAACTGAGTAAAGAGTACAGTCCTCTTTAATGTGGGTGGGCCTCACCCAATCAGTAAAAGACTTGTATAGAATAAATAAGCTGACCGCACACTGAGTAGGAGAGAATTGTTCCTGCCTGACTACATTCAAACTGAGACATTGGGTTTTTTCTTGCCTTTAGACTTGAACTGAAAGATCAGCACTTCCTGAGCCTTGAGGCTGCAGGCCTTTAGACTGGAACTATACCATCAGCTTTCTTAGGATTTCCCCCTATAAACCTTGGGATCTGTTGGCCTCCATAACTATATGAGCCAATTCCTTATAATAAATAAGGAAATAAACAAATATCCTATTGGTTCTGTTCCTCTGGAGAGCCCTGACTAATACAACTACTAAATAAAGTATGACAAAATTAGTTAATAATCACTTATGTATGCTAAAGATGATACCTTCTTCAACTTTTCCACTTGTAGTGTTTATTTGTTTGCTTGTTTGTTTAAGGAGGATTTAATACTGATCCTGAGCAAATAAATTTATAAAATGTATTTTTAAATTAAATTAAATTAGAAAGACCTGGATACTATCCTTCAGAGAGTGGGTTCTCACAGTTTTGATATCATGATGAAGATGATGATGAGTATGATTATGGAAATCAAAACAACTGCTACACTCATCATGTACCTTAATACACAGCTACAAGGGCACCTGGGTGGCTCAGTGGGTTAAAACCTCTGCCTTCGGCTCAGGTCATGATCCCAGGGTCCTGAGATCGAGCCCCGCATCAGACTCCCTGCTCAGCGGGGAGCCTGTTTCTTCCTCTCTCTCTGCCTACTTGTGATCTGTCAAATAAATAAATAAAATCTTAAAAAAAAATACACAGCTACAAAGATTTGTATCCAGCTTGAGGGGGGCAATATTGAAAAAATTTCATAGAAAAAATGCATTCCTTATCAATAAAATACAAATTATTCAAATTAAGGTAATAATGAAGCACATTTTAGCCTACAGAACAGAAAAGTGTTACATTTTCTCTTCAAATAACAATAACTGAATTTCTTTTTTTTTTGTTTTTTAAAGATTTTATTTATTTATTTGACAGAGAGAGAGAGATCACAAGTAGTCAGAGGCAGGTAGAGAGAAAGAGGAGGAAGCAGACTCCCTACCAAGCAGAGAGCCCAATGCAGGACTTGATCCCAGGACCCTGAGATCATGACCTGATCAAAAGCAGAGGCTTCTGCCTTCGGCTCGGGTCATGATCCCAGGGTCCTGGGATCGAGCCCCGAGTCGGGCTCTCTGCTCAACGGGGAGCCTGCTTCCCCTTCTCTCTCTGCCTGCCTTTCTGCCTACTTGTGACCTCTATCTGTCAAATAAATAAATAAAATCTTTAAAAAAAAAAAAAAAAAGCAGAGGCTTAATCCACTGAGCCACCCAGGCACTCCAATAACTGACTTTCAATAGTATCCCATGAAATAGGTAGTTTCTTATGTTTAAACCAATTATAACCTTAGATTAATTTAACTTTAAAGAGCTGAACTGGGAAAATAAGCACACAGCCACACACCCCCCAAAAAAAAATTAAAAAAAAAATAAAAATTGCTCTAGTCTTTTTAAAAGGGGTGAATAATTGAAAAAGCAATGATTATTAGAATTCTATCACATTATTTTAATAGAATGTTATGCAAATATTAAGATTATGTTCATGAAAATTTTCTAGTGGCATACCAAAATGTTAAATGACAAAAAATCAGGATGTAATATGATAGCAACCAGATCTTATTTTTTAATTATAGAAGTAGGGAACAATGTTAATTTTATTTCTGGAAAAGAAAATGGTATCCTTTAAATTTGTGAGATGATGTCTTTAAAATTTTTAATCTATTTTCCCAAATTTTCACCAATAAGCAGTGATATTTAATTATATGAGGAAGAGGAAAAACAGCAAATATTATAAGCAAAATAAAAAAAACCAAAAATTTGCTCTGTTCACTTGTTCTATATTTTTGTGTTCAGCAGCATGCCCATAAGAAACTTATGGTCTAGGGAAAGCTGGGTGTCTCAGTCAGTTAAGCGTCCAACTCTTCATTTTGGCTAATGTCATGATCTCAGGATCATGAGGTCAAGCCCTGCTTTGGCTCCCTGCTCATCATGGAGACTGCTTGAAATTCTCTCTCTCCTTGTCCTTCTGCCTCTCTCCCTACTTGCTTGCGCATGAGCACATTCTCTATTCCTCTCTCCCATATTAATAAATAAATAAATTTTTCAACAACAACAACAACAACAAAAGAAACTGAGTCTAATTGACAAATTAAATAAAATATCTCCTGTCACTCTGAGTGCTAATTTTACAAACATAAACTTTTCACCCTCGGGAGTGAAGTAGGAAGTTTATCCCTTGCACGGCCGCATCCATAATATGAATACTGGGGGAACTATAACTTGAATAAATGTATTAAAGTCCTAAATTATAATAAATGCATTATTTTTCATGTCCACAGTATTGTGCCATTTCATTAAACTTTAATACTATTAATGTTAATAATAATAATAGTGTTATTTAAAATATAAATTAATAAAAGTACAAATTCCAACAATTCCAGTCCACTGTAATTTTCTAAGTGAAAGTGGTCCAGTAAAATCACCCATTAAGGACAACCATTATTGGGGGAGAAGTCAAGATGGCGGAGAAGTAGCAGGCTGAGACTACATCAGGTAGCGGGAGGTGAGCTAGATAGCTTATCAAACCATTGCAAACACATACAAATCCAACAGGAGATTGAAGAGAGGAAGAAAATTCTAGAAACCGAAAATCGACCACTTTATGAAAGGTAGGACAGGCGGAGAAGTGAATCCAAAGCAATGGGAACATAGACCGTGGGGGAGGGGCTGGCTCCTGGCAAACGGCCGAGCAACGGAAGCACAAAATCAGGACTTTTAAAAGTCTGCTCCAAGGACGCCTGGGTGGCTCAGTTGGTTAAGCAGCTGCCTTTGGCTCAGGTCATGATCCCAGTGTCCTGGGATCGAGTCCCACATCGGGCTCCTTGCTCCACAGGGAGCCTGCTTCTCCCTCTGACTCTGCCTTCCACTCTGTCTGCCTGTGCTCCATCTCGCTCGCTTTCTCTCTGACAAATAAATAAATAAAATCTTTAAAAAAAAATGTTTAAAAGTCTGCTCCACTGAGGGACATAGCTCCAGAGGCTAAACCAGGGTGAAGCCCTTGTGGGGCCAGCGTGGCCCTAAGTCCCACAGGGTCACAAAAGGATCGGGGGTGTCTGAGTGTCACAGAGGTCACAGGTATTAGACCAGGGAAGCCAACTAGAGAGACAGAGCCAAGGAGTGAGCTCTCAGCTCAGGGTTACCTTGAACCAGTCACAGGCTGGGTGAGCTCGGAGCGTGGCAGAGGCGAGGGAGACGAGAGTGATTGGGCTCTTTTCTCTGAGGCACACTGAGGAGTGGGGCTTCGAGCTCCACTCCTCCGGCCGGAGACTGGGAGACTACCATCTTCATTCCCGTCCTCCGGGACTTTACGGAAAGCGTTCAGGGAACAAAAGTTTCCGAAAGCGAACCTGAGCAGATTACTTACCCTAGCCCCTGGTAAGGGCAGTGCAATTCTGCCTCGGGCAAAGACACTTAAGAATCACTACATCAGGCCCCTCCCCCAGAAGATCAACAAGAAATCCAGCCAAGACAAAGTTCACCTACCAAGGAGAGCAGCAGAATTCCAGTGGAGGAGAAAGCAAAGCACGGAACTCATGGCTTTTGCTTCATGATTCTTTAGACTTGAGGTTAATTTAATTTTTTAATTTAATTTTTTTTCTTCTGCTAATTTTTTTTAACTTTTACCCTTTTCTTTTTTAACGTTTTTTAGTTTATTTAATATATATATTTTTTCTTTTTATATTTTTTCTTTATTGGTTTCCTTTCTTTAATTTTTTTTTTCTGAACTTCTTTTTATCCCCTTTCTCCCTCCCACGACTTGGGGTCTTTTCTGATTTGATTAAAGTGCATTTTCCTGGGGTCTTTGCCACCCTTTCAGTAATTTATTTGCTCCTTCATATACTCTTATCTGGACTAAATGACAAGGCGGAAAAATTCACCACAAAAAAAAGAACAAGAGGCAGTACTGAAGGCTAAGGACCTAATCAATACAGACATTGGTAATATGTCAGATATAGAGTTCAGAATAACGATTCTCAAGGTTCTAGCCAGGCTCGAAAAGGGCATGGAAGATATTAGAGAAACCCTTTCTGGAGAGATAAAAGCCGTTTCTGGAGAAATAAAAGAACTAAAATCTAACCAAGTTGAAATTAAAAAAAGCTATTAATGAGGTACAATAAAAAATGGAGGCTCTCACAGCTAGGATAAATGAGGCAGAAGAAAGAATTAGTGATATAGAAGACCAAATGACAGAGAATAAAGAAGCTGAGCAAAAGAGGGACAAAAAAATACTGGACCATGAGGGGAGAATTTGAGAGATAAGTGACACCATAAGATGAAACAACATTAGAATAATTGGGATTCCAGAAGAAGAAGAAGTAAGAGAGAGGGGAGCAGAAGGTATATTGGAGAGAATTATTGTAGAGAATTCTCCTAATATGGCAAAGGGAACAAGCATCAAAATCCAGGAGGTGCAGAGAAGCCCCCTCAAAATCAACAATAATAGGCCCACACCTTGTCACCTAATAATAAAATTTACAAGTCTTAGCAACAAAGAGAAAATCCTGAAAGCAGCCTGGGAAAAGAAATCTGTAACATACAATGGTAAAAATACTAGATTGGCAGTGGACTTACCCATAGAGACCTGGCAGGCCAGAAAGAACTGGCATAATATATTCAGAGCACAAAATGAGAAAAACATGCAGACAAGAATACTATATCCAGTTATGCTATCATTGAAAATAGAAGGAGAGATAAAAAGCTTCCAGGACAAACAAAAACTGAAAGAATTTGCAAACACCAAACCAGCTCTACAGGAAATATTGAAAGGGGTCCTCTAAGCAAAGAGAGTGCTTAAAAGTAGTAGATCAGAAAAGAACAGAGACAATATACAGTAACAGTCACCTTACAGGCAATACAATGCACTAAATTCATAACTCCCAATAGTTACCCTGAATGTTAAAGGGCTAAATGCCCCAAACAAAAGACACAGGGTATCAGAGTGGATAAAAAAACAAAGCCCATCAATATGTTGCCTACAGAAAACTCATTTTAGACCCAAAGAAACCTCTAGATTTAAAGTGGGGGGGGGGAGAATTTACCATGCTAATGGACATCAGAAGAAAGCTGGGTGGCAATCCTTATATCAGATCAATTAGATTTTAAGCCAAAGACTATAATAAGAGATGAAGAAGGACACTATATCATACTCAAAGGGTCTGTCCAACAAGATGATCTAACAGTTTTAAATATCTATGCCCCTAACATGGGAGCAGCCAATTATATAAACCAATTAATAACAAAATCGAAGGAACACATCAGCAATAGTACAATAATAGTAGGGGATTTTAACGCCTCCCTCACTGAAATGGACAGATCATCCAAGCAAAAGATCAACAAGGAAATAAAGGCCTTAAAGGACACACTGGAATAGATGGACATCACAGATATATTCGCAACATTTCATCCCAGAGCAAAGAATACACATTCTTCTCTAGTGCACATGGAACATTCTCCAGAATAGATCACATCTTGGGTCATAAATCAGATCTCAACCAGTATCAAAAGATTGGGATCATTCCCTGCATATTTTCAAACCACAATGCTCTGAAGCTAGAACTCAATTACTAGAGAAAATTTGGAAAGAACTCAAATACATGGAGACTAAACAGCATCCTTCTAAAGAATGAATGGGTTAACCAGGAAATTACAGAAGAATTGAAAAAAAATCATGGAAACAAATGATAATGAAAACACAATGGTTCAAAGTCTGTGGGACACAACAAAGGCAGTCCTGAGAGGAAAATATATAGCAGTACAAGCCTTTCTCAAGAGACAAGAAAGGTCTCAGGTACACAACCTAACCCTACACCTAAAGGAGCTAGAGAAAGAACAAGAAAGAAACCCTAAGCCCAGCAGG
>NC_081559.1:79980301-80024331 GCF_022355385.1 Mustela nigripes
GATAAAAATATATGTTTATAAAAAATAAAAAATTTAAAAAAAAGATATTGAAAACTTAAATGCACATATATCAAACAATAGAGCTGCAAAATATCATAGGCATATGCTGATAGATCTGAAAGAAAAAATAAATGCACAATTATAAATCAAGACTTCAACTCTTTTCTCAATGAATGATAGAGCAAATAGAAAATCACAAAGGACATAGAAAATACAATACTGTTAACCAACAAGTTTCTAATCCATATTTATAGAAACGTCCATTCCAAAACAAGAGAATACACACGTTATTTTCCTTTATTCCAACATGGAACATACGCTAAGGATGACTATATTCTGTACCATACAACAAAACAAGTTTAGGTATTTTTCTCTGACCACAAAGGCATCAAACAAAATCAAGAACAGAAAGATAAGAGAAAAAAAAAATCTTCAAATACATTGAAACTAAAATCATGGGTTCAAGAAGTATGATAAAAAAAATAATGCATTGAATTAAATGAAAGTAATAGTAAATAAAATAATAAATTGCTTTGCAATTTATGAGAAGCAGCTAGGCAGGGGCACCTGGGTGACTTACTTGGTAAAGTATCTACCTTCAGCCCAGTCATAATCCCAGGATCCTGGGATCGTGGATCAATTAGGCTGCTTTTTTCCCTCTGCCTCTGCCTGCTGCTCCATGCCTGTATACTATCTCTCTGTCAAATAAATAAATAAATAAAATCATAATTAAAAAAAGAAGCAGCTAAGCAGTGTTAAAATGAAATTCATAGCACTAACTGTTTATATTAGAAAAAAAGGTTAAATCTCAAGTCAGTAATATAATCTCTCACCTCAAGAACCTAAAAAGAAGAGTTAGACATTCCCAAAACAAGCAAAAGAAAGAAAATATTACAGGAGATGTCAATAAAATTCATAACAGAAACAGTATGGCAAATTAATTTTTAAAACCTGAACTAGTTTTTTGAAAGATCAATAAAATTGACATCTGTATAAAAACTGACAAAGAAAATAGAAATAAGACACCTATTACTAATATCAGGAATAAAAAAGATATACCTCAGACGCTGCAGACATCAAAAGGATAATAAGGAAATAGTATCAAAAATTCTACATACACAAATTTAACAAATTAGATAAAAAAACAATTTTTCAAAAAGTATAAATTATCACAATTCATCCAATTTAAAATAGAAAATTTGATTAGCTCTATAAGCCAAGTATACTTAAATTATTATTTTAAATCCCTCAATAAAGAAATCTCTAGTCCCAGATGGTTTAATTAGAGAAACTACCAAATGTTTAATGAAGAAATAATACTAATTTACACAGTTACATCCAGAAAATAGAAAAATAAAATTTAAATAGAAAAAAGAAAAATTTTCCATTCATAGAATAATAGAAATTCATTCCAATTCATCCTGTGCAATTCCCAATTCATCCTATGCAGCCAGTATTACATAGATACTAAAACCAGACAAAGATAGTATAAAAATATAAATGCAATATAGAATGAAGTCTATACATTCTTTTTGGATTTTGGGGGGAGGGGTCTTTTTAAAAAGTTTTTATTTGAAGATAAAACAGTAAAATCCACAAGAAATTATTAACAGCACATGTTTAATTTTATCCTGAATCAAATACATTTGAAGAATGATTCACATCTATAGGAAATCTAGAACAAAATCAAATATTTTATCACATCAGGTTAAAAAGTTGGTGAGGACTTTTTATCTTACTGAAAAGAATTTTTCAAAAATGTTTCTGTACAAATAAACTGCACTTCACCAGCAGACCAAAGATGCCAAGAGTGGCACATCCCTGCACAGTCCCCAGCAGTGCCCAGCAGAAGCTGCTCCCTCCTGGCCTCATACCCACTGAGGTGGGGTGGGGGTGGGCAAAGGGAAAAATGGAGGAATGGGAGGCATGGCTGGGGCTTGCTCTCCACACTCTGGATCTGAACCACCCACCCACACAAGTGCTGGTGTTGGGTTCCTCTAAGTGAAAAACACAAGCAGAGACACTTGGCGTACATGCTTTCCAGGGGCATCATTCCATAACCCGAAGATGCCTCAGATCAGTCAGTTTCCTTGGAACCTTTGTTTCTGCAGGTACAGAAAATGGCTAACATTTGGGGGAAATTTTTCAACTCAAACAACTGAAATAACTCAATTAAGAGCCAGCACGTTTTAGAGGAATCAGGTTTCAAATTCTCACTGGGATCCTCTTAGATTAACATGCCCTTCTCTAAAACTAAACATCTGGAGTAAAAATGAAAGCCCTGTGTAAACTTAGGAATGAAAAAGGTTTTGCTTTTCTCTTTTTCACCAGTACCTGGCCTGAGCTTTACCATCCATCTGCATAAGGGCAGATATAAGCAGGCAGAGCTGGCCAGGCCCAAGACTATCCTGGGCTGCCAAGGTGCTCACCCAGGGCCTCTCCCCCACAGGCCCCGACTGGTTTCAGTAGAAATTCAGATCTGCCTAAGGGGAGGTGTGAAATATCAGTGCCTTCAAATGTCAGGGATTCTTATCTAGGACTGGAGAGTCTTGTGTTTCTCACTTCACTGTCAAGGGAAGTAAGCTCGTGGCCATGTTGGCAGGGACATCACCTGGTGGGAAACCTGCATCTACATTAGAGTGGTTTCCAGGTGGGCCTGGGCCTCCCAGACCAAAAAGCATGACATTCGTCAGTAAGCATGCTGTAGTCTTCCTTCTCTTTTGTCGCTCCCCAAAGATGAAGACTGCATGAGAACTGAGGTTCCCTACCATCTGTCACTGCCAATAAGACAGAAAGGTCCGAACAGCCAACAAGGTGGCCAAGCATGGTTACTGGCCACGGAGCACCTACTTGTACTTGTCCCAGGCCTTAATGCAGCTTCTTGTTCCTGTAGTAGTTAGAAGGGTCATCCAGGACCATGTCCATACTCTTGTACTGGTCCCACTTGTCCCAGGCATCTTTCCTCCCCCTTGATAGAGTCCTGGATCCCTTGCTCTTTCACACCAAGGCTGCCAGATCCACTCAGCCCATATTCACCAGTATCTGATATTTTTTTTCTCTTCCCTGACCCTTATATCAAGTACAGAAGGTACTGAATTAGAACCCAGAGGAAGCTGAGATGGTGTTCCTGGACTGAGACCTAGGTCTCCTTCCTGGACTAGGAGTGCAAATAGTAGCAGGAGCCTGAATAGCTTCAGGGGGAGCAAGACCAGTTGTGGCTCCTGGACCAAAAGTCAGAATAGGAGTGGAAGCAGAAGTGTGATCTGGACCTGGAGTACGAGCTAAATGACTTGGATGACTTGGATGCCAAAATTCTTAGCAAACTTCTATCAAATAGAATCCAGTAACATATTAAAAAATTATATACAATGAAAAGTATTTCAAGGCTATCAGGCTGGTTCAATAATTAAAAACCAATCAATATAATCTATTATATTAACAAGCTAAAATGGAAAAGTCACATGATCATATCCATTGACACTATAAAAGCTTCTGACATGGTTTAATACACATTCATAACAAAAACTTCCATAAACTAGAAATAGAAGAGTTTTTACTCACTTGAAAAAGAGCATCTACAAAAAATCCTATTGCTTACATTATAATTAAAGCACAGTAATTTCTCTGACATCAGTCACAGCAACATTTTATAGATATGTCTCCTAAGGCAAGGGAAACAAAATCAAAAACAAACAATTGTTACTATATCAAATAAAAAGCTTCTGCACAGCAAAAGAAACAATCAAAAAAATGAAAAGACAACTACTGGATGGAAGAAAATATTTGCAAGTGACATATCTGCTAAAAGGTTAGTATCCAAAATACATAAAGAACTTACACAGCAAAACATCAGAAAAACAAATAATCCAATTAAAAATGTGCAGAAGACATGAACAGACATTTCTGGAAAGAAGACACATGGATGGCCAACAGACACAAAAAGGTCGTCAATATCACTAGTAATCAGAAAACTGAAAATCAAAACCTCAACAAGAGATCAACTTACAACTGTCAAAATGACTAAAATCAAAAACATAAGAAATAATTGTTGGCAAGCATATGGAGAAAAAGGAACTCTTGTGGGCGATTGGTGGGAATGTAAACTGATACAGCCACAGTGGAAAACTGTATAGAGGTTCCTCAAAAAATTAAAAATATCTAGTAACTCCACTACTGGTTATTTACTCAAAGAATATGAAAACACTGATTCAAAAAAATACATGCCACCCTTATGTTTATTGCAGCATTATTTACAATACCCAAATTATGGAATTAGCCCAAGTATCTATCAATAGATGAATGGATAAAGAAGAGGTGATACATATATAAATGGAATATTAGCCATAAAAAAATTTTGCCATTTTAAACAACATGGGTGGATCTAGAGGATATAATACTAAGTGAAGTCAGTCATAGAAAGAAAGATATCATATGATTCAATTTATATGTAGAATTTAAGAAACAAAACAGATGAAGAAAGAAAAAAGAGACAAACCAAGAAACAGACTCTTTACTATAGAAAACAGACCAATGGTTACCAGAGGGGAGGTCAGTAGAGGGATAGGTGAAGTAGGTAAAGAAAACCAACAGTATACTTGTTTTGATAGTAGAATAGAATTCTTGATTCACTATACCATACACCCGAATCAAATGTAACACTGTATTTTAATTACACTGAATTAAAATGAAATGAAGTAAAGAAAAAGCATGTTAAAAAATTTACCACTGGATTTTTTTCTCTCTAGTTTTCTTGAAGTGAAAAATGCGGACACAGTGGCACAGAGATACATAGATAAATAGGTAAATGATACCTAAATAATAGATTATGATAGATAAATGAAAATATGTGGGGGATATTATATATACATATGTCTGTCTGTGATATGTATATATGGATATAAATCTATCTATCTATATTTATTTCCAAGATGTTATAAAGTATTTGGAAATTTTTCATGATTTCCCAAAAACCGAGTTTATCTGGGGCAAAAAAAAGTGCTGTGCCAGACAAAGTGGTTTATTGAAAGGTTTCTAAGGATATAGAAATAAAAGTTTAAGGTTATAGAAATAAGAAAAATTTATCAATTCCAAGTTAAATCAGAGGTTCATATATTTTCTTCTCATGATTCATATTTTTTCTCATTTTTCTTATGGTACTTATTCTTGCCTTATAATGTCTGAGAGGATCTTCATTATATTGCTCTTTTTATGTCTTTTGGTAAACAGGCACTTGGTGCCTCATACTGTTTTTCTTTGTGTAATGAATCAGTTTAAATTGGCCTGGAGGTTACTGCAAAATGATGTTTAAAATACTTTGTAAAACTCATTAACTCACATAGCTCAATTCTATCAATAACTCTTAAAACGCTTATTTCTAATTCTCACTGTTTTTTCTACTTCCATTCTCTTCTAATATTTTACATTATTTTTAATTTAATATCTCTATTCCATAGAAACAAAACTTACATTCTTCTACATTACTTCAATTTTTTAATGGGCTTCTTAAATCTAGTTTTTTGCTATTTATTTTCTTTCCCTAATGTTATAGTGTTTAACTTCCAAAGCTATTATCCATTCAAATTTATCACCATCCCAGAATAGTGTCATGTAGATTATCATCTTTCTTTAGTTAGCTTTTCCTTTGAACAGAATTTTTTTCAATTTTAGTAACTAACATGTTAATTATTAAAATGTGTTACATTTTCTTGACTCCTACTGTCCCTTCCTTTCCTTGATAACAATTAAAGGGCACTATTAATTTTTATATATTCAACTACAACTCTTTTCAACATTTATAAAACACTGGAAATAAGTCATATAGTCAGTGTCAATTAACCTTTTATTTTCTCCTTTTCTTTTATGCTAAATTTGTATTTCTTTGCTTTGCAAGTGATTGAAAGTTACTTCCAGTTCGGTCATAAATATTTGGAATATTTTATTTATGCACTCCTTTTAAGTCCTCTTTTGGAGTAAATCTAAGTGGTGTGTGTGTGTGTGTGTGTGTGTGTGTGTGTGTGTGTAGGAGTGGGAGAGGGAGGAAATCTCCCTATGTGTCTCAGCCTGTGCTTATATTTTTTTCTTAAGCTGTTTACTGGTTTTATTATGTTATAAACATAGTATAGTGACTGCAGTATTAATTATTAGAATTTCAAAAGTTATTTTAACCTAAAGTAATTTTTTAAATGTTATACCTACATGTGTTCAAAGAAAAAATAAAAAAAGTTCAGATATTATTGAGACATACTGGGATAAAACTGAGAAAGCAGAAGAAAATTCTTAGTTTTAAATGTTTACATTTCTAAAAAAGAAAAATAGCATAAATTAATTAAACACTCAATTAAAAAAATTAGAAAAATGAAATGAACCTAAGAATATTTGCTGAAAGGAACCAATAAAGAAAAATGCAAACATTAAGAAACTGGTAGACAGAAAAAAAAAAAAAAAAGAAAGAAACTGGAAGACAGAAAAAAATTATAGAAATAATCCATAAAACAAAGTGCTGGTTGCATACAACAAAAGGAGATCACAAAATAGATAAATTACTAGTTTATTTAATCAAAAGACAAAAAGGGACGCCTGGCTGGCTCAGTTGGTTAAGCAGCTGCCTTTGGCTCAGGTCATGATACCAACATCCTGGGATCGAGTCCCACATCAGGCTCCTTGCTCAGCAGGAAGCCTGCTTCTCCCTCTGCGTCTGCCTGCCACTCCATCTGCCTATGCTCCTCACCCTCTCTGACCAAAAAAAAAAAAAAAAAATCAAAAGACAAAAAGCACAAACATGGAAAATAAAAAAAGGTACACATTTTAATTTATATGAGAAAAAAAGCAATCTTAAATTTTTCCATTCCTCAATTCAGAATGAAAATGAGATGGCAATCTACTGAAAATAAACTTACTATATACTGTAACTTCCAGAATTTCAAATAACCAGTCTATACTAAAACTGAGTATGTTATATAACTCAAACATTTTTCTGCATTGTTTATTTATACTCAAGATCCAAGGCAAATCATAAAATTGAGATTAGAGAGACAGCACTGGGAATTATAATAAAGTGCAGATCACAGAACGCTAAAGTTAAAAGCATTGATTTTCCAGAATGTTTAAGAGACGTGGAATTCAACCAAGCCATATCAAGGAAACAATGAAACTGATTATGGGCAGCATCAACCTCCTCACACTGAGCTTGCTTCTGTTTAGCTAGGCTTAGTTCGAGCTCTTTGGTATCCTGAATTTGTCATTGTTTCGACTAGAAACAATACTTAGTTTCATGAAAATATAGAATAATTCTATATTTTTTATCACTTTATGACTGAGGACAGGGTTCAGACTGACCTTAGCATGGTCTCCAGAAACCCCCTGGTTCAGGAGTGAACAATCAGAATTCTGTCGGTGCTGTGAGTAACATAACTGTAAATATTGTAGCATGAAGTATTCCAAAACCAATGTTGAAGCCATCTCATAGCCCAAACAATCTAAACAAACCTAGTTTGTAATTAAGCTGCCCATTTCTCTTCACCATTCATCAATGGAGAGATTTGGAATTCAATTTTACTGAGTCCCTCAACTAAAAATAATAAAAACAAAGGTAACAAGAAAACCCTGAGAAATACTGATAAATATCTAGGGGAAGATTTACAGTAGCAGAGCATAGATGGCATTATGGCAGTACCCTGGGAACCCCAGAACCTGACTCTCTGTCTTATTTCCCTCAGAGTCACCATGGAGTGCTGTCATTAGAGCAGGTAGGCAGTGGAAAGAGACACAGAATAGAAAGCCAATTCAGACCCCTCCCCCCAGCCATCACAGCACTACACATTTGTGCCCACAAACATAGACAAAATAAATGTATATAATATCTCACTCCTTATTGAAAAATTATCAGGTCTAAAAAATGGCAATGTGAATGAAAAGCAATGTATAAGAAAATGTAAATTATGTATATCACACATGCACAGATTTACTTTAATTATTTTACTTTTTATTATTGATGGCACAGAACTAGAAAATTACACAGGAAGAATTATTTGAAAAAGTTTTTAAAGTTGGTCTACTTTGATAAGGCTCAAAGAAAACAATGGTTATTTAGAGACCACTCATTCTCAGAAATTAGTATCTCATTACTGAGATATGCATTGATTCTTTGAGGAAAAAAGAGAAAACCCACAAATTATGTATATTTAAAAGTTGATTTATAGAAAATATTAAAACTGGGGTGAGTTACTGGTATAATTTATTGTCAACCTACTGATTCAACCACATTTAAGTTGAGATAATGTCTATAACAAAGTTTAGATAAGAATCTGTGTTTTGCAATGCCTACATGTAATTATTTACTTTTAATTTTTAACCTATTTTTTTTTAGTTCTGTTTAAATAAAAATTGACCCTTAAAAACAGCCTCTAATATATTCATGTCTGCATGTGTCAGTTGGAGGAAACTGTTATTATTGTCAAACTGTTTTTTGAATAATACATGGGATACTACAATTTTACTGAATTAATAATGAAAAAATGATTTTGAAAAGTTTTCCTATGTATCTCACTAATCCTTGTGACAGCTTCATTTAATTGTTGCTGTCCATCTCTCATTTTCACTTCCCTCAGTTCATTGTCTTCACCTGTAAATGAAAAGTGTCACTCATGTTCACATTTTATTGGTCAAAGCAAATCATAAGTCATATCTAATCTTAAGAGTACAGGGTGATGTAATTCTACCAGGTAGCCAAGTAGAGAAGAACCAGACATTGATGAACGTAATAATAATTTAAACTCTGGTAACCAAATATGAGGAAACCCTCACACATTATGCATTCTACTCCCACCCAAAGTATAAAACCCCAAAAGTTATTCTAATATTGCAATCATCTTCAGTGCCCAGAATTCTTCGATAAAGGGTGATAGTCTGTCTCTCAGTCAAATATGGCAATTTTTGATTCATTGTCTTATGAACTATAATGATAAATTACCTGACCCATGTGCTGTCAATAATCAATATTTAAATGCAGTCGGTTAATCACAATAAACATTCCCACTCAGAGAGGGAGAGACACGTGACATCTATCAATGACTGTGATAGATAATTTTATGTGGCAACCTGACAGAACCAGGTGTTCCCAGCATTTGGGGAACCAAACATCATCTTGGGTGTGTCTGTAAGGGAGTTTCTAGATGAGATTAACATTTGAATCTATGGGCTAATTAAAGCCAATTGCCCCCTCCATAATGTGGGCAGCCCTAATTAGTTGAAGGCCTAAAAAGAACAAAGGCTGAACATCCCACACATGAGGAGAAATTTCCTCCAATCTGACTGTCTTGAGCTGGTTGTATTAGGTTTTTATTCCTTGAGCTGGTTTTAATAGGTTTTATTCCTGCCTTTGTAAAACACTGGTTTTTCCTTGATATTGAGCCTATAGCACTTCGTCCAGAACTACACCATTGGTTTTCCTGGATCCCTCACTTGTTAACTGTAGATCACAAGATTTGTCAGCCTCCACAATCATGTGAGCACATTTCTACTTCTATTTCTATTTCTATTTTTCTATTTAAAGTGGAGTTTTTAGAGAAATCCAAAGACACTAGGGGAGACCAAAAACAAACAAACAAAAAAGAAATTGGAATTTAAAAAAAAAAAGACATTGGAAATCTCTGGCAACTACAGGTAGAGCAACCATTAAACACAATACAATCCCTACCAAGATTAACACAAAATTTCACATTAAAGTCCTTTTACCTCAGTTGTAATGATAAAATGCAATATATCTTGTTTTCAACAAAAAATTGTGAGGCATGAATAAGGCTAGAGAAAACACAATATGAAGAGACAAAAGAATATTAAAACCAAATTTGGATATGATGCATGCTTTATAATATCAGACAGTAACTATGATTAATATGTAATTATTATTACATATTATTAAAAGTAACTAGTTATTAAAAGTAACTATGATTAATATGTAATTGACTCCAACAGAAAAGTGGAAATATAAAAGTTCACATAAATTACCCAATGTAGAGAAAGATAAAAACTCTAAGACTGTATAAAATTGTAGAAATGCAAAATATTATAGCAGAATTAAATAATTCCTTTGATGAGCTCAGCAACAAACTGGACATGGCTAAGGAAAGAATCAAATGACTTGAAGATATATTAATATAAACTTCCCAAATTAAAAATCCAATAAGGGAAAAAGTAAAGAAAAGGCAGTTACAAAAAGGTATGACATAATAGGACTATCAAAAGGAAAAGAAAAAACATATTACAGAAGAAATACTTGAAGTAATAATAACATAATTTTCCTAAATTAATGACTGACACAAAACTAAAGATCCTGGAAGATCCAAAAACAAAAGGCAGAATAAATATGGAGGAAAAATATCCAGGTTAAGCCTGATGTGTTCAAACGGAAGAAAAGCAAACACAAAGGAAAAACCTTGAAAGAAGCCGGAAGAAAAAAGTACCTCACCTATAGAAGAACAAAAATGAAAACTAGATCATACTTGTCTTTGGAAACCATGCAAGAAAGAAGAAAGAGAAGGGAAATACTTAAAGTGTTGCAACAAAACAAAACAAAACAAAAACACCAACCTAGAATTCTGACTAAATTAAATTCTCTTCAAAAGACATGGTTTTTCAAACAAACAAAAAACTAAGGGAATTTGTTGCTAGTAGACCTGCATTGTAAGACACATTAAAATAAGTTTTTCAGAGAGAAATAATATTGTTACAATACCAATCTTTCCAACTTGATCCATAGATTCAGTGCACTCCCAATAAAAATCCCAACAAGTTACTTTGTGGAAATCAATAGAGTGATTCTAAAGTTTATATGGAAAGGCAAAGATCCAGGATGTCTAACACAATACTGAATAAAAATAATAATCAGAAGACAGTCATTACATAATTTCAAGACTTATTATAAAGCTACAGTAATCAAGGCACTGCAGTATTTGTGAAAGAGTAAGCAGATCAATGGGACAGAATAGATAACCCAGAAAGAGACCTGCATAAACACAGTTGACTGAAAAAAGGAACAAAGGCAAAGGCAATAAAAAATAGTTTTTTCATCAAATGGTGCTATAACTGGATATCCATGAGCAAAAGATGAATCTAGACAAAACCTTACACCTTTCACAAAAATTGACTAAAAATGGGTCATGGATCTCAATGTAAAACACAAAACTATAGAACTTCCAGAAGATAACATAGGAGAAAATCTAGGTGACTGTCGGTTTGGAAAGCTTTTAGACATAACAGAAAAAGTATGATCCATTACAAAAAAATTATATATGGATTTCATTAAAATTTAAATTTCTCTCTGCAAAAGACAGTGTTAAGAGAATGGAGAGACAATCTATAGACTGAAAAGAAATAGCAACAAAACAAGTATCTGATAAAGCTCATATATCCAAGACATACAAAGACTACTAGAAGTCAACAATTAAAAAAGCAACCCAATTAAAAAGTGGGAAGAGATAAGAACAGACACCTCAACTGAAAACAGATGACAAATAAGCATATAAGGAGATGCTCCATATCATATGTCATCAAGGAATTGTGAATTAAAAAAAAAAAAGAGATACCACAGCACACTTATTAGAATGGCTAAAATCCAAAATGCAACATCAAAGGCTATTGAGGTTGTAGAGCAAAAAGAATTCTCATACCTTGCTGGTAGAAATGCAAAAAGGAATAGCCATCTTGAAATACAGTTTGGCAATTTCTTAATGATACTAAGTGTAATTTTACCATGTGATCCAGGAACAATGCTCCTTGATATTTGCCCAAAATGAGTTGAAAACTTATTTCCAGACAAACATATACACATGGATGTTTACAGCAGCTTTAATTCATAACTTCCAAACCTTGGAAGCCACCAAGATGTTCTTCAAAAGATGAATGGATAAACAAACTGTGCTAACCTATTCAATGGAGTAACAAGAAATAAGTTATCAAGCCATGAAAAGACATGGGGAAATCTTAAATGTATATTGCCAAGTGAAAGAGGCCACTCTGAAAAGACCACATACTATATGATTCCAACTATGTGGATTCTGGAAAAGACAAAATTATGGAGAAAGTACATTGATAAAGAAATTAGAGAAGATGTAAGAGAGAAAACAATGGAATTACATAAAATACTTTTTTTAAAAGATTTTATTTATTTATTTATTTGGCGGAGAGAGAGAGATAACAAGTAGGCAGAGAGGCATGCAGAGAGAGGGGGGAAGCAGGTTCCCTGTGGAGCAGAGAGCCCAATGTGGGGTTCGATCCCAGGACCCTGAGACCATGACCTGAGTGGAAGGCAGAGGCTTAACCCACTGAGCCACCCAGGTGCCCCTGGAATTACATAAAATACTTACTCAAAACCAGAAAAGGCAGAAAAAGAGGAAAAGGAAAATAAGAAGCAAAGAAGATACAATCAATAGAAAATAGTTACAAATATGGTAGATATTAATGCAATTCTTTTCATAATCACTTTAAATGCAAATGGTTTAAATATGCCAAAGAAAAGACAGAGATTGTCAGGATAACAACAGACTCAAAGACCCAGATAGAAAGACTTAACTGTATGCTACCTGTAGAAACCTATGTTAAATATAAAGACTCTGTTAATAGATTAAAGGTAATGGGATGGGGAAACAAATATCATGTTAATAATAATTAAAATGAAGCTGAAATAGCTCCATTTATTTTAGGCAAAATAGACTTCAGAACAAGGAACACTATGAGGAATAAAGAGGCATTTCATAATGATAAAGAGGTCAATTCTCCATAAAGACATAACAATCCTTAACCCGCATGTACCTAACAACAGAGTGTCAAAACACATGAAACAAAAACCAATAGAATTGCAAAGAGAAACAGACAATTCACCATTATAGTTAGACATCAGCAACCTCCTCTCAGTAAATGATAAATCAAGCAGGCAGAAAATCAGTAGGGATATAGATGACATGAATAGAACTATAAATCAACTTGATCTCATTGACATTTATAGAGTATTCCCTTAAACAACAGAATATGTATCTTTTTCAAACTCACATGGAGCATTTACCATAAGAGACCACATTATAGGGAATAAAACATACCCCTTTAGCAGCTTAAAATGCAAAGTATATTCTCATACCACAATGAAAATGAATTAGAAGTCAATACTTATCAATAACAGAAAGTTGGAAACACCCATCCTAATATTTGAACATTAAACAGAACACTTATAAGCAAAACAGTCTCAATAAAGAAGTTTCATAGGACATTAATATTTTTAAACTAAGTTTAAGTGAAATTATAATTTACCAAAATTGGTAGAAAGCACTGGAAGCAGTGTTTACAGGGAAATGTACAGACTTAAATACATAAGAAAAGAACATCTAAAATCAATAATCTTAAGTCTCTACTTAGGCACTTGGAGAAAAAAGAACAATATGTCTGACAATGTTTCAATCTTTTCAAGCTAAGCTAGCAGTATTTCTGATAATATAATTCATTAAAAATGTCATGATCTCCTGTGAATGTGTTTCAGCCAACCACACAAATCACTTGAGATAAGTCCTTCTGTTTGGGCTTTTGCTGAGAAGACAAAGGAACAACAACGTTAAGCTTAAAAAGCTCTTTTTTGCAATGAGAGATTCTGAGGAATACCCTTTTACAGTGTTTTGTATAAGTCGTATCTTAAAAAATGATTTTACAATCATACCTACATACAATCATAAAGCTTAAAGCTTTATCATGCTTTCCTAAGAGTTCTCTGGATTTGCTCTTTCCTTGGAAACCATTCCTTAATGTTAGCATTCTTTGCCATCTGAAAAAGCTATAATCTTCAAAATCAGCAAGTCCCACCTTTTTTTTTTTTTAAATTTAATAATCCTCCCATTGGCTTATCTTTCTCATTTTACATTTTACTATCTTCAGCAAGAAAAACACAGGGGACATTTTCAACCCTGCAGTTATAAATTTCCTTAGCTATATCACCCAGTAAATTTGAGCACATTGTCTAATTTGCACATTATGATAAGCAACAAGGTTGATAAAACTTTCTACCACTACATAACAAGGATCCCCTTTCTCCCGGTCTCCAGTAATATTTTTCTCACTTTAAGACCTCACCAGCAGCCTCCTCAGAATTCTCAATTTTATAAAAAGTGTATTCAAGGCAGACTCCAAAATTCCATGAATAGTGTGTTCAAGGCATTTAATCATTTAACTTACAGTATTACCAAAATCCTTAAAGCTTTTCCCAGTTCTACTCAACTGCTTGATTCCAAATCACTCCCACATAATTCTGTTTTTGTTAAGTCAGTACTCAAAATTGCCTTCAAACTTAGTAATTTAAAATAACTAATACTTACTACCTTATACAGGATCTGAGAAACAGAATTGAGAGCATACTGTCCTGGGTTGCCTTGGCTCAATGTCTCTTACAAGGTTGCTGTCAAGCTGCTAGCTATGTATATTATCTCTAAAAGCAGGACTGGTCCTAAAGGATCCATTCCAGTCACACTCACGTGTTTGTTGGCAAAAAAGTTGCGGTTCTTCACTGGGTGGGTCATTCCATAAGGCTGTCCATGAGCTGGTTTCCTCAAAACAAGTACAGAAAGAGAGAGAAAGAAGAGAGTAACAACATTTTTATAACCTAATCTTGAAGTGACATACCACTACTTTTTTGTATTCTGTTGGTCACACTAAAAAATCCCAGGTACAAGTGGACAGGGACTACACAAGTAACTGTGATGACAGAAGTTAGAGTCATTGGAGGCCATTTTGGGAGGCTGTCTCAGCCAGATATGTGAGTTCCCTTGAAGACAGAATACTAGATTTTGTTGTAAAAAGAAATAATTCACTTTTATTATTTTTTTTTCTTCAATACAAAGCAGAGTCATTAGTTGAGAATGAATAAAGCAAGATAGTCACTACAGTTTTGTAAGAAGACATAAATGTATAAGAAACTCTTGGAGAATGGGAATAAAATAAAATAAGAGTATCTGTTAGAGCTGCCACTGCCACTTATTCTTAGCAATAAATTTAAAGTGCATAATGTGTTTTTCTATAATAATGTTCTGTTGCTTATTGGTATTCTCAGTTTAAATAAACTGCAGAAGTTTAAACAAGGTGGAGTTTTGCAACAAAAGTGCTATAAATAAAAAGGGTTTTTTAAGTTGTAGGAAACCAAAAGTGTTTGATGAGAAATTATTAAACACAATCAAAGAGTATTTGTGATGGGTAAATCTTAGGGAGCAGCAAAAGTGAACTACTTGAAAGAAAAGGGTTGTGTCTTTAGGAATGTATTAATGTTTTTTCAATTGTTGATATGTGAGTTATTAAGAAGTATTTGCTATTATGCTTACAGGAATTGCTTTGAGAAATTGCTTTATTAATAAAGAAAAATAAATAAATTTAAATAAAAATTTAAGAGACATGACAAAAAAGGAACTAAGTCTCAAAATAATTGTCACACAAAATTGGTTAACGTATAATTTAAGCTATGTATGCATACTGAGCACAACTCTATTTCTACTTGTCTTAGAACTGATAGACCAGAAATAATAACATCTTCATTATTTCCATTTAATCTAATGTTTATAAATATATCACAAATTCAAAAATATTACCTTACTTAATTTCCCTTAAGTCTATTTTTAGCACTGGGGCACCTGGGTGGCTCAGTGGGTTAAGCCACTGCCTTCGGCTCGGGTCATGATCTCAGGGTCCTGGGATCGAGTCCCGCATTGGGCTCTCTGCTCAGCAGGGAGCCTGCTTCCCTCTCTCTCTCTCTCTGCCTGCCTCTCTGCCTACTTGTGATCTCTGTCAAATAAATAAATAAATAAAAATTTTAAAGAAAGTCTATTTTTAGCACTCACAAATGCTTGTGTATTGGAATAAAAAATTACTACTAAGGTTATAAATTTTGGTACAATGAAAGTATATCCCATCACTTAGTAAATTACATAGTCTAACTGAGCTTGAGAAGATCTCAGAGAAAAAAGTAGATTTTTATATTATCATATTTTATGTATGAATGAGGAAGAGACTTAACCTCATACTGAAGGAAATCATCTTTTCTTAATTGACTTCACAAAAATAAATAATTTTAAGAAATAACTTAAATTTTAAAAGTGATTTAGTAGAAGAAGAATCATGTTTAATCATATATTTTTTAGATTTATTTTTTATAAGGAATTCAGGTGAGAAAAGCATGTTTTAGTCTCTTATTTGTTAAAAATGTCAGCAACAAAAAAAACATATTACTTTAGCTGCTTGGAGGGAAAATAGTGCTAAATTCTAAGTTATTCTCTCGTTTAAAAAACAACATTTTTAGATTACAAAAACTATTCCAGTAATAAAGAAATTATATCAGTAAAACATCTATCTTTAAAATTCTATTTTCAGGGGTGCCTGGGTGGCTCACTGGGTTAAAGCCTCTGCCTTCGGCTCGGGTCATGATCCTGGGGTCCTGGGATCGAGCCCCGCATCGGGCTCTCTGCTCAGCAGGGAGCCTGCTTCCTCCTCTCTCTCTGCCTGCCTCTCTGCCTACTTATGATCTCTGTCTGTCAAATAAATAAATAAAAATCTTAAAAAAAATTCTGTTTTTTGTTTTATAAATCTTTTCTATTTTAAAAAGAAGGAAAAAAGTAATGATTCTTTTAGATTCTTGTATTTATCAAATAAATTGTATAAATAGCATATTAGTTACATAACTGATATAATTGATTAGGCTAGTTCTTTACTCAGACTTATTTTTGTGTGTATATGGGTAAACTTATGTTTAAATGATTAATTTCCTGGTTTTCTTCTATTTTTAGCATTTAATATTATAAATTTCTCTTTAAATATTCTACTTTCTTTATACCCCAGAAAATATTTTTATTATCATTCAGTCTTAACCATTTCTAAATTTCATTATGATTAATTATTTGGCATATCTTATAAAGAAGTGTGGATTTACCCTTCCAACCCTAAGTGGATTTTCAGTTATATTTTTATTATTTAAGTATAGTTTAATTGCACTGTGACCAAAAAATTGGTCCCAATTTTGGGGGAAATTTTTTAGGTTCCAATACACAATCAATTTTTAATGTTACCTGTTTTTTTAGAAAGAATATGTATTCTGAAGTTCTAGGACAAGGTGATAGAGTTAGACAGAGGCTAGATAGATAGATATATATCTATTCATACAGATCCATAGATGGGAGGTCAGTACAGATACAGATAAAGAGACAGATATGGAGATATAGAAATAAATTTGTGCATAATACACCTACACTGGATTAATTACTTTCAAAGTATTTATATTCATAATTTCATAATATTTTTATATTCTTAACTGATTTTTGAATCTGAATATGTTAACATCTCTTCTGAGAAGTAGTTAATTTCTCCTGTTTAATTCTGTCCATTTTTGCTTTACATATTTTCAGGTTATATTATAAAGTACATACTACTTTAAGATTGTTATGTATTCCTGGAAAGTTGAATATTTCATAAACAGACTGAATTTTTAAAATAATTTCTAGCAGTATGTTCTTTTTGTCCAAAAGATCTATAGGTGAACAAACTTATTTTTGGTTAGTCTTTTCCTCGTATATGTTCCCCATGCTTTCATTTTCAACTCTTTTCTGACTGTATTATACTTCAGGCATCATTTTGTTAAATTGTGCAAAAATCACATCTTTTGTCTTATCCAACTTGGTTATTTTTATCATCTATTGGGCGGTTAATCTATTTATATTGAATGCTGATGGATATATTTGAATTCATTTCTAAATTTATATTTTATGCTTTTTAATTAATCCACTTTGCACATTGTTTTTGGTTTTTTTCTTCCAATCTACTTTGTACATCTTTTTTCTCCTCTCTGTCCTGACTTTTTTTACATTATGGAATTATGTTTCTTTTCTCTGAAGCCATCTTTTCCCTCCTTGCTTTATGTGAGATTTTTTTATATAGCCTCCTATCCACATCTTTGCCCCTTAGAGAATGACTCATTAAAATCAAGGCTTTCTTTCCAGGTTCCTGAGCAAGTGGCTCATTAAAACCAAGCAGCTAGGCCATCGAAAATAAACATGGAGAGTACTGATGTCAGATCTAGAGATTTTTTTTATTTAGGATCATTAGACTATGTTGTGTAGTAAATACCATTAAACTACCAGATTTCAGCAGCAAGAGGAAATACAACCCTGGCTCCATGAAATAAACATACATCCTTGGAGAAAATGTAATTCCTTATAATTCTACTTAAAGACCATGTTTATTTTTTGCAACTCATTCACCTAGATTATTTGCAATGTGCATCCAGTCTCTGAAAGTGCTAGTTTATGCTTTGTGTTTCTTACTCTGAATTAATAATTTATTTAGTATCCCATCAAGAAAGAGAAACCTCTCTAGATATTTCGAGCAAGAGACACATATTACAAGGAATTGGATAAGGGACTAGAGGAGCAGAGGTAAAAGAAAAAAATCATAAGGGAATGGAGAGCAAAGAGGGAAAAAGAGATCTGGAAGCTGCTTCCTCCTTCAGGCTGGAAGTAATAAGACTGCATGTGTCACTGAAATGCCAGAAGTGATACCTTTGCTCCTGCTGCATTTAAAACTGAAGTCCTCAGTTTTATTGATGCTATTGGAATTACCCTGATCCTGAGGGAACATGGATCCTATTTTCAGTCACCTGCTGCTACTACTGCTGGCAATCACTGATAGAAGCAGAATATAAATAGCTTCTGCCTTCTTTCTGCCTTTCAATCTTTCATCTGTATGTTCTCACTGGCACAAGCCAATCAGAAGTCAGATGATATGCAACTCTGGAGAGTGTATTTTGCAGGCTTCTTGCTTCAATGAAGAAGAGAGAATAGGGCCCAGAGAGCAGCAGAACTGTGGCAAGATTCTCAGGGGCAGAGCAGCGCAGGTGCACACTGCAGGAGTCTGCAGGGTTTGAAGACTTGAAATAGGGTCACATGCCTGAGACAGAAACACCAGGACACAGGCTGGGAAAGCACAAAGTGCAGATGGAGACCAGGGAGATAGAAGTAATTGACTGCTTTCCCCTGAGGGCCCACTGAGGAGTGAGGAACTGGGCTCTCAACTCTGGGGCTGGAGATTGGGAGGCCACAGTTTTCATTCGCATCCTCTAAAGCTATGGAGGAGAGCCTTCAGAGAACAAAAGCCACACAGAGTAATCCACAGCTGTGGATTAGCTAGCTAGCCTTAGCTAGTTACCTAGCCTAGATTAGCCTAGCTTTCTGGCAAACATGGTGCAGTTCAGCCTGGGACAAAGACACCTGAGAATCAGCATGACAGGCTCCTCCCCCAGAAGATCAGAAAGAACATCCAGCTAAGACCAAGTTTACAGATCATAGAGAACTGCAAAACTCCAGCACAGGAGAAAATAGTATGTAGAATTTATGATTTTTTTCCCCATCATTACTTAGTCTTTCAATCTTAATGTTTTTCTCTTTCATTTTTCAACTAACTTCTTATTTTATCAACTTTTTTAGCCTTTTTTAATTTTCATTTTTACAGTTACATTCTATCCTTTCATTGTATTTAATTTTATATTTGTATTTATATAAGTTTTTCTTTCTGATCATATTCTCTCTCTTTTTTCTTTTTGTTGGTCTTTTTTAATTTTCATTTTTACAGTTACATTCTATCCTTGTAATGTATTTAATTTTATTTTTGTATATATATGTTTTTTCCCCATTTACAATTCTGAGATGTAGTTTTTTCTAATAAATGGACCATAATACACTCAGGATATAATGTATTCTTCCGTTATGTTCACCTGTCTGTTTATATAGGTTTTTTTTATCTTTTAATTTATATTTTTACATGAACATTCTATCTTGTCATTATATTTAATTTTGTGCTTGGACATACATAAGTTTCTCTTCCTTTACAATTTTGAGATCAGTTTTCTAACAAACAGACCAAAATACACCAAGAATCCAGTGTATTTCTCCATTCTGTTCAACTGTCTGATTATATTCTTTTTTTTAATTTATTTTTTCTGTTTTGGGTATCCTCTGATTTGTTTACTGTATATGTCTCTGGGGTCATTGTTGTCATTTAGGCATTTTGTTTTCTCATTCATCTATCATTCTGTGGGAAGAATGACATGACAGAAAACTCACTTCAAAAAAGAGAACAAGAGGCAGTACTGACTGCCAGGGACCTACCTATCAGTTTGGATATAAGTAACAGGTCAGAAACAGAGTTCAGAATAACAATTACAAAGATACTAGATTGGCTTGGCTTGAAAAAAGCACAGAAGACAAATAGTCCCTTTCTGGAGAAGTAAAACAACTAAAATCTAATAAAGTCAATCAAAATGGCCATTAAGGAGATACAATAAAAAATGGAAGCTCTAACTACTAGGATAAATAAGGCAGAAGAGAGAATTAGTGATACAGAAGACAAAATGATGGAGAATAAAGGAGCTGCGAAAAAGAGAGAGAAACAACTACCGGATTGTAGGGGGAGCATTCAAGAGATAAGTGATACCATTAAGCAAAACAATATCATAATAATTGGGATACCAGAAAGAGAAGAAAGAGAGAGAAGGGGGCAGAATGTATTGGAGAAATTATAACTAAGAACTCACCTAATGTGGGGAAAGAAACAGGCATTCAAGTCCAGGAAGCAGGGAAAACACCCCTCAAAATCAATAAAAATAGGTCAACACCCTGACATATAACAGTGAAACTTGCAAATCTCAGAAACAAGGAGAAAATCCTGAAAGCAGCTTGAGATAAGAAGTCTATAACCTACAAGAGTAGAAACATTAGAGTGACAGCAGACCTATCCACAGAGACCTGGTAGGCCAGAAAAGGCTAGCTTGAAAAGACTAGGGTGCTAAATGAGAAAAAGATGAAGCCAAGAATACTTTATCCAGCCAGGATGTCATTCAAAATAAAAGCAGAAATAAAAAGCTCCCAGGACAAACAGAAACTAGGACAATTTCTGATCACTAAACCACCCCTCCAAGTAATATTAAAAGGGATCCTTTAAATGAAGAGAGAACTCAAAGTATCATACAACAGAAAGGAATGAAGAAAATATATAGAAACAGTGACTTTATAGTAATACAATGCACTAAATTAATATCTTTCAATAGTTACTCAGAATGTAAGTGGGCTAAATGCCCCAAACAAAAGATACAGGGTATCAGATTCGGTAAAAAAGCAAGACCCATCAATATCCTGTCTGCAAGAGAGTCATCTTAGACCCAAAGGCACCTCCAGACTTAAAGTGAGGGGGTGGAAAACAATTTACCATGCTAATGGATTTCAAAAGTAAGGTAGGATACCAATCTTTGTATCAGACAAATTAGATTTTAAACCAAAGACTGTAATAAGAGATCAGGAAAGACACTATATCACAATTAAAGGGTCTATTCAGCAAGAAGATCTAAGAAGTGTAAATATTTATGATCCTAACATGGGGGCAGCCAATTATATAAACCAATTAATAACAAGCTTAAAGAAACTCATTGATAATATTACAATTATAATAGGGGACTTTAACAGCCCACTCACTGCAATGGACAGATCATTTAAGCAGAAGATCAACAAGGAAACAAAGGCTTTGAATGACACACTAGACCAAATGGACTTCACAGATATATTCACAGAATTCCAGCCTAAAGCAACAGAATACATGTTCTTCTTGAGTGCACATAGAATATTCTCCAGAAGAGATCACATACTGGGTTACAAATAATGTCTCAGCTGGTACCAAAAGACTGGGATCATTCCCTGCATATTTTCAGAGCACCATACTTTGAAACTGGAACTCAATCATAAGAGGAAATGTGGAAAGAACTCAATTACAAGGAGGCAGATAGCATCCTATTAAAGAATGAATGGGTCAATGAGGAAATTAAATAAGAATTTTAAAAATTAATGAAAACAAACAAAAATGAAAACACAACTGTTCAAAACCTTTGGGATGCAGCAAAGATGGTCCTAAGCAGGATGTTTATAGCAACACAAGCCTTTCTCAAGAAATAAAAAAGATCTTGAATACACAACCTCACCTTATAACTAAAGGAGCTGGAGAAAGAACAAGAAATAAAGCCTAAACCCAGCAGGAGAAGAAAATTAATAAGGATTGGAACAGAAATTAATAAAATAGCAATCAAAAGAACAGTAGAACAGCTCAATGAAACTAGGACCTGGTTCTTTGAAAGAGTAAGATTAATAAACCCTTGGCTAGACTTATCAAAAAGAAAAGAGAAAGAACCTAAATAAATAAAATCATGAATGAAAGAGGAGAGATCAAAACTCACACAGAAGAAAGACAAACAATTATAAGAACATTTTATGAACAATTGTATGCCAAAAACAATAGGTCATCAGAAAGAAATGTAATGGATTCCTAGAGACTTATAAACTACCAAAACTGAAACAGAAAGAAATAGAAAACCTGAATAGATCCATAACCAGTGAGGAAATTGGAGCAAAAATCTCCCAACAAACAAGAGTCCAGGACTGGATGGCTTCCCAGAATTCTACCAAACATTTAAAGAAGAATTGAAACCTATTCTTCTGAGACTGTTCCAAAAAATAGAAATGGACGGGAAACTTCCAAACTTATTCTATGAGGCCAGCATTGCCTTGATCCCCAAACCAGAAAAGACCCTACAAATAAGAATTACAGACCAATATCCCTGATGAACATGGATGCAAAAATACTCACCAAGATACTAACCAACAGGATCTAGCAGTACATTAAAAGGATTATTTACCACAACCGAGTGGACTTTATTCCTGGAATGCAAGAGTGGTTCAACATCTGCAAATCAATGAATGTGATACACTACATTAATAAAGGAAAGGACAAAAATCATATGATCCTCTCAATAAATGCAAAAAATCATTTAACAAAGTACACCATCCTTTCTTGATTAAAACTCTTCACTGTGTATGGATATAGTATCATCCATCTGGAACATAGCAAGGGATGTCCACTATCCAAGAAGAATTCAAACTTTCACTCTTAGCAGATGACATGATACTCTATGTAGAGTGTAGGGATAGAGGGAACATACTTCAATGTCTTAAAAGCCATACAGGAAAGCCCACAGCAAATATCATTCATCAGGAACACAGCATGGATGTCCACTTTTACCACTGTTCAACATCATTCTAGAAGTCCTAGCCTCAACAATAAGATAAAATAAAGAAACAAAAGGCATTCAAATCAGCAAAGAAGAATTTGAATTCTCACTCTTTACAGGTGATATGATACTCAGTGTGGAACATCCAAAAGACTCCACCCCAAAATTGCTAGAACTCATACAGAAATTCACCAAAGTGGCAGGATATAAAATCAATGAACAGAAATCTGTTGCATTCCTATACACTAACAATAAAACAGAAAAAGAAAAATTACGGAGTCGATCCCACTTATAATTGCACCAAAAACCATAAGATAAATAGTAACAAACCTAACCAAAGACGCATAGGATCTGTACTCAGAAAACTATAGAACACCCATGAAAGAAACTGAAGAAGACACAAAGAAATAGAAAAATCTGTGCTTATGGATTGGAACAACAAATATTGTGACAATGTCTATGCTACCTAGAGCAATCTATACATTCAATGCAATCTCTATCAAAATACCATCACAACTTTTATCACAAAGCTGGAACAAATAATCCTAAAATTCGTTTGGAACCAGAAAAGACTCCCAATAGCTTACGTGATTTTCCCAGGGTCACACAGCAGAGAAAGCATAGACAGGATGTGACCTAGAGTCTTTCTCCATCACTTGAATCTTAGCCACCATTCCTGGAGATGGGATAGTCAATGGTCACCTGCCAGCTGTATGGGTTTATGTGGAATTCTCGCTGAGTGGAGGTGGAAAGAATGGCTTTGTAGTTTCTCTGAGATATGCTGATGCTTGGGAGTTCTCATGGCTCAGATATGCTAGTGATTGCTTCGGCAGATAAGAAAATAAATGGTGAGAATATATATTTAAAATAAAAAATTCCTTGGGTACCTGGGGGGCTCAGTGGGTTAAGCCTCTGCCTTTGGCTCAGGTCATGGTCTCAGGGTCCTGGGATCGAGCCCCGCATTGGGCTCTCTGCTCAGCAGGGAGCATGCTTCCCCCCCGCCCCTCTCTGTCTGTCTGCCTACTTGTGATCTCTCTTTGTCAGATAAATAAAGTCTTCAGGGAAAAAAGAAAAAAAAGCAAAAATCTTAAAAAAAAAAAAAAATCCTTTGGCTAAAGGAATATTGAAAAGAAAACCAAAGCTGATGGCATCACAATGCCAGACTTGAAGCTATATTACAAATCTATAATCAAGACAGTATGGTTCTGGCACAAAAACAGATACATAGATCAGTGGAACAGAATAGAGAACCCAGAAATAGACTCTCAACTCTATGATCAACTATTCTTTGACAAAGCAGGAAGAAATATCCAATGGAAATAAGACACTCTCTTCAACAAATAGTGTTAGGAAAATTGGATAGCAACATGCAGAAGAATGAAACTGGACCATCTCCTCACACCATACATGAAAATAGACTCAAAATGAATGAAAAACCTGAATGTGAGACAGGAATCCATCAAAATCCTAGAGGAGATCACTAGCAGCAACCTCTGTTACCTCAGCTGCAGCAACTTGCTAGACACATTTCCAAAGGCAAGGAAACAAAATCAAAATGAACTATTGGGACTTCATCAAGATAAAAAGCTTTTGCACAACAAAGGAAACAGCTGACAAAACCAAAAGACAACCTACAGAATGGGAGAAGATATCTGCAAATGTCTTTTCAGATAGAGGGCTGGTATCCCAAATCTATAAAGAACTTACCAAACTCAGCACCCAAAGAACAAATAACCCAATCAAGAAATGGGCAGAGGACATGAACAGACATTTTTTTTTTCAAATAAGACATCCAAATGGCCAACAAACACATGAAAAATGCTCCACATCACTTGGAATCAGGGTAATACAAATCAAAACTATAATGAGATACCACCTCACAATGGTGAGAATGGCTAAATTTAACCACTCAGGAAATGACAGATTTTAGCGAAGATGCAGAGAAACAGGACCCCACTTACACTGTTGCTGGGAATGCAAGCTGGTGCAGCCACTCTGGAAAACAGTGTGAAGTTTCCTCAAAAAATTTGGAAATAAGAGCTACCCTATGACCCAATAATTGCAGTACTACAGTTTTACCCCAAAGATACAAATGTAGTGATTCAAAGGGGCATCTGCACCCCATTGTGTATAGCAGCAATGTCCACAATAGCCAAAGTATGGATAGAGCCCAGGTATCCATCTACAGATGAGGGGATAAAGAAGATGTAGTATATATATACAATGGAATACTACTGAGCCATAAAAAAAAAGAAATATTGCCATTTGCAAAAACATGGATGGAACTAGAGCGCATTATGTTAGGCAAAATAAGTCAATCAGAGAAAGATAATTATCATATGACCTTACCCATATGTGGAGTTTAAAATACAAAACAGGATCAGAAAGGGAGAGAGAAATAAAACAAGATGAATTCAAAGAGGGAGACAACCCATAAGAGACTCTTAATCATAGGAAACAAACTTAGGGGTGCTGGGAGGAGAGGCAGCATGGGGTAATTGGATGATGGACATTAAGAAAGATGTATGATGTAATGAGCATTGTGTATTATATAATCACTGTCCTTTATCTGTGAAACTAATTATAGATTATATGTTAATTAATTGAACTTAAATTTTTAAAATTATCCTAGAAATCCACATGTTCATTAAAAATATATGTAGAAAGAACACAATTTCAGAAGGGTGTTTATATACAATGTAAATACAGATTATAAGCTAATAGTGATTCACTACATGAATAAATAATTATAAAATTTAATTTAAAAATACAAGTCACAAGGAGAGGGGATGGGAATCCATATGCAGAGCTGTTCCAATATGTTATCTAAGATGTACACTTTCCAACAAAACAAACTACAACACATGCACATAAATAGTAACATATGACTCAGAAAAGCACCAAAACAATCTTGCAAAAGAGCAAAGTTGACAACTCATACTTTCCATTTTCAAAACTTACTACTAATTTACAGTAAGCAAGACCTTGTGGTACTGCAGAGAATGGCCATACAGGATGATGGAATAGAACTGAGACAGACTAGAAATAAAAACTCTTACATTTATAGTCAATTGATTACAAGAAGGATGTCAAGACCATCCAGTGGGTAAAGAATATGATTTTCAACAAGTGGACCCATGACATTGGATATCCACGTGCAAAAGAATGAAGAGGGTTCCCTATCTCATTCTATATATAAAAGTTAAAATGAATCAGAGACCTAAATATAAGTTCTAAAAATATATTACTCATAGAACAAAATACAGCAGTAAATTTTTGTGTCTTTGAATCCAGCAATGGTATTACAATCTTAGACATGACTCAAAAAAATAAAAGTTAACCAAAAAAATGGGCAAATAGGACTTTGTCAAAATTTTAAAGTTTTGCACTTTAAAACATACCACAAGAAAGTATATAGACAACCTACAAGATGGGAGAAAATATTTGCTCTACTGAATTTTTTTTAAAGGCACTTTATAAAATGAAAAGACAATTAAGAAAGTAAAAAGTATAAAAAGCCTCTGAAAGGTAATAATTTTTTTCAAAGAAGTACAACATAGGTTAATATGAAATCTGTACATATAAATGACAAGGTTTGTATTATGCTTCAGTAGACAGAACTAGAAAATTTAAAAAAAAATGCAGAAGGCTTTGATGAAAATGAGTTGCCTTAAAATAAAACCTTGTAATTTTAACCAATCTTATTGTGACATTTTGATTTCAAGGGAAATTTTTTCATCCACAGGAACCCAAGATACGTATTAGAGTGATAAAAAGCTTGGCTTCAGTGTTCTCAGCATGCCAAGAAAACTGGAAGCATGTCAAAGTTAAGGACATTGGAGGATAGCCAATGAAGGAAATAAAACAAACTTTTCTCTGATTGTTTAAAAAAATAAAAGGGACATCATATCCTTGCAAGTAGAAATGTTCTGTTTTTTAAAAAGCTGCTATGAGTACATAATCTCATGAAGCAATCAAAACTATAAATTATGTCCTGTGCAAATACTCTTTAAAGCAGCAATTTGGATATGTTATGGGGTATTAATATGTCCTATGTAGGAATACTGCTAAACTGCAGATATTATGTTATATATAGACATCTTTATGACTGAGTTACCAATGAGGAAATCCTGCCAAAATAAGATGTGTTTAAATTTCCTGCTTGTAACTCCTCCATAGAAAGGAGGATTCAATCCTAGGGTTGACTTGGTAATAAATGATAAGTTCTTATATCTAACCTTTGTTTTATAGACGCTCACAGTTTATAGAAAGTAGTCATAGAATCACCTCATTTTTCTAATTACAACATATCTAACTTTGTGGAATTTCCAGTTATTATAATTTTTTATTCTGGTTTCTTGATTCATAAGCTATAACACAGTAATAAATTAAAGCCATTTAATAAAGGAAAATCACTCCAAATTGAAAGGATAGTGGGTTGAATATTGCAAAAGAAATAAAAAGGATAAGAAACTAAAATACTTTTTAAATAAGAAAAATGAAGATTTCACATCTGCAAATGTAATTATACTACAGTGGCTCTATAATATATTCCAGAAATTACCTAACTACTTGGAATATCATATGGTCTCCTATAAACTCTACCTTCAGAGGTTGGACCAAGGTGACCCACTTATACACAGTGGAATGGGAATAAAGCTCACCTGGTTGCTTTTTTCTCTATTAAATGATATATTTTTACATGTGATAAAGTTTCCTCTTCCATTACTGTTTCATGATATCGAGAATGACAATTGTATTTAGCAAAATTTATCATGTTCTCATGCCTTTCACTTTGTGAAAAATAATACATAGTTCTGTGGTCCATATCCAATGTCAACTCATCATAGAAATTATTCCACCATATACTTTGATAAATAATTTCATTTTATTCAGTGTTTTGGGATGGCATTTATTGACTTCCCCAAACTACAATAATTTAAAATGTTTCTTAAATACATATAAGGAGAAAAGTGTCTATTAAAAAGGGGATAGTCTGTAGTTTTATTCCCAATATTTTTTCTTGTGCTTAAATTGCTAAAGCACCATGTAGTCATAAAGAATGTTTTTCAATTTTTTTTTAAAAAGAACAAACTCTATACACCTTAACTACAGCCATCTATCTTCTAGTTACTACTTGCTTAGATAATTTTTTTTTAAGATTTTCATTATTTGTCAGAGAGAGAGAGAACACAAACGGGGGAGTGGCAGGCAAAGGGAGAAGCAGGCTCAGGAAGAAGCAAGCTCCCCACCAAGCAAGGAGCCCAATGTGGGCCTCAAACCCAGGACCCTGGGGTCATGACCTGGCCAAAGGCAGACACTTAACTGTCGGAGGAGCCATCTAGGGTTATAAAACAGAGGGATAAAAGTGGCCTTGTTTGCCATGCCAAGATACTGGAAAATTTGTGCTTCCCATTCTTGGTAATGTTGATTTAGAGGTCCTGGTTTCCAGAAAGAGATTATTCACACCACAGGAAACAGAAAAATCCTCATTAGTGGTGGCTGTTGATAGTTACTTCAGGTACTTTGTGCCAAGAGAAGAACAAGCAAGGAAAGGAGTCACCATATTAGCTAGTGATTTAACCTTGATTAACAAGAGGAGATAAGAATGCTATTATATACTGGAGGCAGGAGAGAATACAGTGTCTCCCTGGAACCCACTGGGATGTTTTCTTAGTACTCCCACCTTGCCTATTTGGGGCAGCAAATAAACAAGTGCAGCAGCCCAGGCTGAAAAGACCATGGCAAATAGGAGTTCAGATCCCCCAGGTATGGAGGCCTGGGTCACCCCATTTTATAAGTCATCTAGATTAGAAGAGATCCTAGCTGAGGGTTAGGGAATTTAGAATGAGTCATAGATGAGAGATAATGAGCATCACTTGTATCCTCAAGACCAGTTGCAAATATTGGAAGCTGAGTTCTTTCCACTAGCTACTCTTTGCCGGATGTTCCCTTTATCCTAGCGAAGGTATTTTTGATGGGCTGAACTTACTACATGATGCAAATGGACTTGAATAGCACAGGTAAGATTATACTAAATGATAAGATGCACCAACAAAACTGTCCTTCAGGCCTGAGGCCTCAATTACAAGGGATATTGTTTGCTGACATCACACCTCTCCAAGTTGCCCTCAACACAGATGGCTTCCCTTTCATTCTTCCTATACCCAGTGATTGGTTTCAGCATCATACTAAGATCAGACCTTCTTTCACTGAGCCGGGACAACTCTGCAAATCATCCACCTCTATATAATTGGCTACCCATATAATTTTTTTGCATCAGTTTAATATCTTTTCTTCCCAATTCTGCTTCTCTTATTTTCAGAGCTATTTTCCCCCAAAACACTCCTATAAGATCTCCTGCATAAAAATTTCTGCCTCAGAGTCTTAGATTGGAATAATTCAACATAACATAGTACAAAATTACATGATTAAGTTGAGTATTTTTTAGCACATTGTTAAAATGTGCCAGGCAATTGTGGCTGGAAAGAGTATGGAAATACCAAATAACGATAAACTTTAGAATAATGAAGTTAAGGATATGTCTTCTAACACAACAACAAAAAAATGAAAGCTATAAAAATACTGAGAATTTGGGCAATAAAGTAGTGTTTCTGTTGTTCAATAAACATCATTTAACCTATCTAATCAAAATGGATTGATAAAATTGAAATATCCCCATTTTGTGATTCATAATGAAAATAAAATGGTCTAAGCAATGATCATCAACAGCTGTGAACATTACAAAAAGAGACAACCAGATATATGTGCTTCCTGATGGAAGTACCCAACAGCATCTTTGAAGTACTTTCCTAAAAAAATAAATATGTAAACCTGAATTATTATTTTTTTTATAATGACAAACTGTCTTTTTTTTTTTTAAAGATTATTTATTTACTTATTTGACAGAGAGAGATTACAAGTAGGCAGAGAGGCAGGCAGAGAGAGAGAGGAGGAAGCAGGCTCCCTGCTGAGCAGAGAGCCCGATGCGGGACTCGGTCCCAGGACCCCGAGATCATGACCTGAGCCGAAGGCAGCAGCTTAACCCACTGAGCCACCCAGGCGCCCGTAAACCTGAATTATATAGTCACTAGATCCAACCACTAACTTACAAATTTATAGGAACACATTAAATGATGTTGAAGATATGATCCACTAAATTCAAACAAAAGGAACGATAGCACAAACAAAGCTGTTTTTTTTTAATAAATAAATTGAGAAAATAAAAGAGAGAAGTATATACACAATCACGAGGATTTGAACATTGATGACATTAAGGAATTATTGTTAACTATATTTTACACATAATAGTATTATTATAATTAGTTCAAACTAAGTTTCTGAAATTTTTAGAAATATATGCTGAAGTATTTACATATAAAATTATATGATGTTAAGGATTTAAGTCAAAAGAAATCCAGTGAAGCATGAGGAATGGATTAAAGTTTGGATCAAAGGAGATTGACCATAAATTATTATTAAAGCTCAGTGAAAGGTGAATTGAGGTTCATCTTATAGTTCTATCTACTTCATGTTATATTTGGTTTTGTCCTTGTTTAACAGTAAAAAAAGATTAAGCCCATAAAAAAATGAAATGACAGAGAAAATATCCACTATCTTGTAACTGACAAGATATGCTGTGATTGTGTACTTCATTTAGCATATTGTTACTGTGATTGAAGCTTTCAAGTACAAGATAAAATTGATTTCTTAACATTAATATTATACCCAGCATCTTGATAAATCTATTCTCTTAGATATTCCAAATAAGCATAAATTTTACATTCCTAACTTAATAGAAATATATCTATTATTTTGCATTAAGTACAATTGTGGGTTTTGGATGGGCCATGTGTATATTTTATCACATTTAAATAAACATCCAGGTATTCCAATTTCATTAAATGTAATCAAATATATTATTGGCACTAATGGAGATGACTGATGATTTCCTAATATGTATCATCTTTTCATCAGTTAATAAACTTAACTTGCTCGGGGCACCTGGGTGGCTCAGTGGGTTAAGCCGCTGCCTTCGGCTCAGGTCATGATCTCAGGGTCCTGGGATCGAGTCCCGCATCGGGCTCTCTGCTCAGCAGGGAGCCTGCTTCCTTCTCTCTCTCTGCCTGCCTCTCAGTGTATTTGTGATTTCTCTCTGTCAAATAAATAAATAAAATCTTTAAAAAAAAAATAAATAAACTTAACTTGCTCAATATTATTATTCTTTCAGGTGCTTCTTTTTTTTTTTTTTTTTTTCCATTTTTTTAGCAGAATTCAAAAAATTAGCTTGGTTTCCGGTTTTCTTATATGGTACTATCTTTCATAGGCCTTTGGAAATGTTTCTTTTTTAAAATATTCTTTCTTCCTGGGGCACCTGGGTGGCTCAGTGGGTTAATGATCCCATGGTCCTGGGATGGAGCCCCCGCATCAGGCTCTCTGCTCAGCATGGACCCTGCTTCTTCCTCTCTCTACCTGCCTCTCTGCCTACTTGTGGTCTCTGTCTGTCAAATAAATAAATAAAATCTTAAAAAAAAAAATTCTTTCTTCCTTTATGTCTTTTTTTGGTTTGAATGAATCTTTGAAAATGTCTTGAGAAGTATTATTTTACAAATGGCTTTTCCCTTTTTTTTTCTCTTTTTTCCCTTTTTTCATACAGGAAGTGCTCTGTTTGGATTTTGGCACATGCATTTTATCTTATCCTAAAAATTTACCCATTCCAACCAGATTTTCACATTAATTTGCATAATTTTGAGTAAAGTGAGCTTACTACTTATTAAGATAAACATTTAATAGAAATTTATACTTAAGCATTACTTTAACTGTTCTCCATGTATTTGAATATGGAATGCTTTTGTTCATTTAATCAAGGTCTTTTACAAAAACGTCTTTGATTTATTCTGTGGCTCAAAAGTCATGGGCCTTTTCTAAACATATTTTATTTCAGGTTGGTAGAAATTTTTCTCAGGCAAGCTATATAGAAATTTTTAAAAAAATGAGACTTCAAAGAGGTTGTAGCATTTGGGCTGTGGACATAACAACACACGGACATTATGGCTGTATGTGGAGATGGGGTTTCTGAGGAAGTACCTAAGGTTAAATGAGGTCATGTAGGCAGGGCCCTGATTTGATAGAAGTAGTGTCCTTACAAGAATACACACCAGAGAGCTCTATTGCTCTCTTTTCACAAGCCCACAAAAGAGAAATCCTGTGAACACACAGAAAAATGGTAGTTGCCTACACACTCAAAGATGCCTTGGAATGAAACCTAGCTGGTAAGCATCTTGATCTTGGAGTTTGCAGCCTCCAGAACTATGGGAGATAACTATTGTTTAAACAACATAGTCTATGATATTTTGTTACAGCAGCCCAAGGAGGCTAATATAGCCCTTTATTGGATACTGGGATGCAAGAAGAGGATGTGGGATATCAGAGAGAAGAGAATACATATAAAAGGAAATGGAGGACTTTTTGATAGACTGATCAAATAATGAATGCATTATCAATACCAAAAATATCCAATTAAAAAAATGGGCAGAAGGGCGCCTGGGTGGCTCAGTGGGTTAAAGCCTCTGCCTTTGGCTCAGGTCGTGATCCCAGGGTCTTGGGATCGAGCCCCGCATTGGGCTCTCTGCTCAGCAGGGAGGCTGCTTCCTCCCCTTTCTCTGCCTGCCTCTCTGCCTACTTGTGATCTCTGTCTGTCGAATAAATAAACAAAACAAAACAAAACAAAAAATGAGCAGAAAACATGAAGACACAGTTCTCCAAAGACACAAAAATGGCCAAAAGCCACATAAAAAGATGCTCAATAATCAGAGAAACACAAATCAAAACTTCAATGAAATAACTACCTCACACCTGTCAGAGTGACTAAAATCAAAAACACAAGGAACAAATATTAGTGACTATGAAGAGAACAATGAACTCTTGTGCACTATTGGTAGGAATGCAAACTATTGTGTAGCCACTGTGGAAATCAGTCCAGAATTCCTCAGAAAATAAAAAAATAAAATCATCATATGATTGAATAATTCCATAATTGGGTATTTATCCAAAGAATACAAAAACACTAATTCAAAAAGATAATTGTATTCCTATGTTTATTGTGTTATTTACAATAGCCAAAATGTGAAAGAAAGCAACCCAACTGTCCATCAATAGATGAACTGGTAAAGATGTGATATATCCCATACACACACACACACACACACACAATGGAATATCACTCAGTCATAAAAAAATAATGAAGTCCTTCCATTTGCAACAACATGGATGGATCTTAAGTGTATAACCCTAAGTGAAATAAGTCAGTCAAAAAAGACAAACACCATATGATTTCACTCATATGTGAAATTTAAGACACAACACAAATGAACAAACAGCAAAAAGGACAAACAAACAAACAAAATAAAACCAGACTCTTAGCTATAGAGAAAAGAACTAATGGTTATCAGAGGGAAGGTGGATAGATGATGGATAAAATAGGTGATAGGCATTACCTTATGGTGAGTACTGAGTAATGTATAGAATTGTTGAATCACTCTACTGTACACCTGAAAATAACACAACACTATATGTTAATTATACTGAAATTTTTTTAAAAAATAAATTAATTTTTTTAAAAACAATGAAATGCACTAAAAAATTTAAAAATTATTTGCTCTTGAGAGTGCCCTACATCAATATAAAATATGTTAGTGAAATTCATAAATTGGTTAGTATTTATATCCATATAATTTTATTTAAAATAGTAACAGGATAGATATCATTAATTTCAAAATTCTAGTTTTAAAAATTATTATCTTTGAAGGAGGATCTAATTGTCAGAGTAGTAGGAGAACCTTGGCTTACCTTCTCCTTCAAACACAACTAGATAAATTTCAATCATTCTCAGTACCAAGAAATTGATCGGAGGACTGACAGAACAAACTGCACTACAAAGAGAGAAGAGGTCACATCATTGAAAGTAAGAGATGCAGAGATATGATCTGGGTGCAGATGCTGCAGTAAGAAGGGAGCCCACACAGAAAGGGGAGAGAGAGAGAGAGAAAGAATAGAGTGCACAGGGATTATGCAAGGAAAACACTTCCACAAAGCTGTTGACTGGGGCTGAGAGGGGCTGATTTTCCTATTTTTACAACCAACAGTGCTCAAAGACTTGATCTTTAGAGGACTGAGGGAAGGCCAGTGTGAATCCCTGAGGACATGGTAGTGTTCTTGTGGAGGAGGGGGGATATCCCATGAGTACAGGTGATCTGCAGGTCCTCTGGGATGCACTGAGAGAGAAGGTCCCCCTTCTTGGGGTGCATCTGAGAAGATGGCATTGCCTCTCTGGGTACAAAAGTGCCAATGCGTATCATCTCTGTCCCCTGCAGAGATACTTGTTGAGAATGGATAACCTGGACACTGGCTCTAAACAAGACTAACAATTGTAAATGTAAATATTTATGGGAGCACCCAAATACATGAAACAATAACAAACATAAAGGAACTCATTGATAAAAGTACAATAATAATAGGGGACTTTAACACTCCACTCACAGGAATACACAGATCTAAGCAGAAAACCAATAAGGAAACAATGGTTTTGAATAACACACTAGACAAGATAGACTTAACAGATATATTAAGAACATTTTATCCTACAGCAGCAGAATATACATTCTGTTTGCATGTGTGACATTCTCCAAAATTGATCACGTATTAGGTAACAAATCAGGTCTCAACAAGTACAAAACAACTGAGATCATACCATGCATATTTTCTGACCACAACATTATGAAACTTGGAAGTTAACAATAAGAAAAAAATTGGAAAGGCCACAAATACATGGAAATTAAAGAATATCCTACTAATGAATAAATGGGTCGATGCGGAAATTAAAGAAGAAAAAAAATACATGGAAAAAAAATGAAAATGAAAACACGATGGTCCAAAACCTTTGGAATGCAGCAAAAGTGATCCAAAGAGGGAATTATACAGCAATACAGGCCTACATGAAGAAGCAAGAAAAATCTCAAATATACAACCTAACCTTAAACCTAGGAAAAAAAACGAGTGAAGCCTAAAGCAAGCAGAAAAAAAAGAAATAATAAAGATTATCACAGAAATAAATGATAAAGAAACAACAACAATAAAACAGATCAGGCTCAGTAGGTTAAGTGTCTGACTCTTGATCTCAGCTCAAGTCTTGATCTCAAGTCTTGATCTCTTATGAATTCAAGCCCCATGTTCAGCTCCATATAAGGCATGGAACCTAAAAAAGAGAGAGAGAGAATTACAGGCTAATATCTAAAATACTGATTTGCAGGGATACGTGCACTCATATATTTATAGCAACAATATCAACAATTGCCAAACCATGGAGAGCCCAAAGGTCCATCGACTGATGAGTGGATAAAGAAGAAGTGGTATGTACATACAATGAAATATTACTCAGCTGTGAAAAGAATGAAATCTTGCCATTTGCAATGACGTGGATGGAGCTAGACAGTATTATGCGAAGTAAAATAAGTCAGAAAAAGAAAAATACCATATGATTTCACTCATATGTGGAATTTAAGTAACAAAACCAATGAACATAGGCAAAGAGAGAGAGAGAGAGAGAGAGAAGCAAACCATTAAACAGACTCTTAACTATAGAGAACAAACTGAAGTTTGCTGGAGGGACATGGATGGAAAGATGGGTTAAATCAGTTATAGGGATCAGGGAGGGCACATTTGATGAGCACCAGCTATCATACATAAATGATGAAATCACTAAATTCTACTCCTAAAACTAATATTACGCTGTATGTTAGCTGGAATCTAAATTAAAAACTTGAATCTAAAAAACCAGAAACTATATTATCTTTTTAAAGTACTCTTAACAGGTACTTTTTGAAGTCTTTTATTTCTGATGCTGTTATCTTATTTAGTTGATAATGCCTTCACGAACTCTCTGAATACCACGAGCCAGTAAGTTCTTATTTCCATGCCTCTAACAAAGCTGCTCTTGCTTTGAATGTCACAGGAGCAAGGTAAGTGGATTATTTGAACTATTTACTATGATAGGATTCTAGATATTCCCACCAAATAAACAGAAAATAAAATATAATCATAAGTCAAATCTACTTTTACAGGTCTTACCCTGTGTGTCCCATACTAAACTATTAATTTAATGGTATGAATCACCCTACTACAGGGAAAGATGGTCATTTCCACATATCTGAGATGTGTTAGACATGTTATTTTTTTTTTAAAGATTTTATTTATTTATTTGACAGAGAGAAATCACAAGTAGTCGGAGAGGCAGGCAGAGAGAGAGAGGGAAGCAGGCTCCCTGCTGAGCAGAGAGCCCGATGCGGCACTCGATCCCAGGACCCTGAGATCATGACCTGAGCCGAAGGCAGCGGCTTAACCCACTGAGCCACCCAGGTGCCCTGTGTTAGACATGTTAAAGAGGCTCTTAGACATGGTAGAAAGGCTCTTCATAATCCTTAGACTCACCTCCAACACATGGTCTAAGGTAATGCCTGTCCATCCCAAACATGCTGTCAACAAAGGGACAGTGTGAACGCCCTTGCGGGCATGCATACACACATACGTACACAAATCCCTCACTCTGAATGAGAGTTAACCAACAGAGGTTTACGTTTTAGATTGTTAAAGAGAACCTTGGACAGTTGTGACACACTTTCAGTTTAATCAGTTATTAGTTCAAATCCAATAGAAGTGATATCTGAAATTGGAATCTCAGGAATAAGACCACATAAAAAGGCAATTTTGGAATGCACCAAAAAGAGTTGGTTTTGTGGGGTTTTTTTTTTTTTGGTTTTTGGTTTTTTTGGCGATGTAGATTTTCATGAACTCTTCAGTCATTACACATTGTATTTTGTCAGTTTCTACACCTGGGGAAACCTTTTCACCACAGGTAAAATTGCTTTAATGTCACATAGAGTAGTTAGTGTACAGAGTCTTAGGTTATACAGTCTTGGCAATAGGGAATCAGTATGAATAGTCTGCAAAATAAGAATAAATGATGACAATGTGAAATCAATAATTTCTTAAGTTTCTTAAGTCTCCAGGCATCAGTGCCTGGGGGTACTAACAAAGGTCATTGTCCTTCAGGATCCTTATAGCTTATGGCCCTGAGCACAGCCCTGGGGAGTGAGCAACTAAAATGCAGGAAAGAGCTCTACATCACCATGAGAACAAATTAGAGTATAAGAAGTACTAGAAATGCTGAAAAATTTAGCAATGCACATAAAACTCCATTCCTTCTTCCCTTTCCTCTTTCCCCCTTCCTTTCTATCTCCTCTTGTCTCTCTCCCTGTCTCTTTTTCTCCAAGAGTAGTGTGAAGGTACACACACACACACACACACACACCACTGTCCCTATCTGCTTTTCACTGACACTAAAATAAAAGAGAAGATTACTGTATTTTTACAAAGAAAACCCAGCCTTTCAATATCCCTAATCTTCCCTTCTCAACATCTGGTCCGACTACATGTTCAGTCAATCTATAATTGAACATAACTTTCTAAACATCATCAAGAATTAAACAGAATATTTTAAGCATCTTATAAAGCAGGGACCATATGTATCCTGTTTAATTTAGTATTTCCAGCCCAGTGGGACACCTGTTGTGAGCCTGTAAATGTTTGTTATTTAAGCAGAGGATCCAGTGATCCTGAGTCCTAGCCACACCTTTACAATGGACCTTGCAGATTTGTCTGCCCAGCTCCCTCCCATCATCTTGACAACTCACCAAATGAACTCCTCCTCTGGGTAACTTATTTCTGGAACTAAGAGATTAAAGAATCAATCTACTTTCTCAAAAGGAGAAAAGTAAGCTGAGAAGCTGAGAAACAGCCGATGCTTGCCTGTGAGGATAGAAATGAATGAAGCTGATGTGCAAAGACAAAAAGAGATAGGAAAGCAGACTTCAAGAGAAGCCCCCTGTAGGCACCTTTTCTTCCTCCAAGGCCCTGGCTCTTGTCCATTCCTGGGGCCTTGCCAAACCCTTGCTTGGTTCCGTGAGAAAGGACTGAATCCTTAAAATAAATGCCTCTTTTACAAGATAACTCAAAAGGAGTTTGGTTGTGTGTTTGTTGTTGTTGTTGTTGTTGTTGTTGTTGTTTTTAAATTTATAACCTAAAGAGTCTTAATTATCATCTGTAAAGACTTTTCAAAATAAAAATGACAGGGCCCACCCCAGGAGATTCAGTCTCAGCTGTAGACTAAGTGGAAATGGATGGAGATGCTGACCTCTCTCACTATATTTTTAAAAGCTTCACAGATCATTTTGATGCTCAGCCAGGGTTGAAAGCCACTGCACTATATGATGTGTTATAAGAAAATATAAAGGAAAAAGAAGACAGTAACCCAATACTGCAGAGATTTTGGATTTCCTTATTTATACTGGACACATAAATGTAAATAATACTTAAGCATGCTTTCAAAGGAATGTATCAAATGTCTGCATTATGTTTAAAACTAGTGAATGAATAGGGAGAGAAATAGGACATTGGAATTATTGCAAAATGTTTCTTTTGGAAACGTGCATTTATCTCAGTGTCAAAAGTACCTTTCAGAACTATACATCAGAAACTTTAATCTCTTAGTAATACAAAAAATGGTAGTCATTTATGTTAAAATGACATAATTTGGCATTAAATAAAAGTTCAACTGTTCAAATCATGCAAATAAACTGTAAATTAGGACTAGATACTTGAAACGTTAAGACCATAAAAGTGAAGTTTTTATTTGCTTTATTGCCAGATGAACCCATTCTATGTAAATTCTGTATATCTGCTCTAAGCCATCTTCTCTGAATTACATGCTATTCATCATTCTGACAATACTAAAATAGCATAAACCTCTATTAATAAAGATAACACATTTTAATGTCATTACTGATACTCCCTTTATATCTCCATGTACATGGGAGAAGATTCCTAAAAATTAGCAATGTGTAAATAATGTAGACACCAACATTCAATTTGATCCCAGAGAAAAACCATAAATGTATAATAATTTTCTCCATTAAAACAACGTATTTATTTCTCATAACAACTCTCTTGATAGGAAGGAATATAAGAGATGTTACTTACAAGCCTAGAACCACACAGTAAAGTCTTCACTCCTAAGCCACTGCTTTCATTTTTATTTTGCATTCACTTTTATTCATTTCTTCTGGTTGGTAAGAAAAAGAGACATTCTAGCTTTCCCTTAATTCTACCTTGTAACACTGAATAATGGCATGTGGCTATTCAATAATTTTTTTGGAATGTTAAGATCAGTCAAAAAAATTTTCCCTTCCAATCAGATGTTATTGCTGTTTGTAAATTTCACCCTATAAAACCCAAATGTACAGTTAATTAACTAGTATTAGTTTGGGTGCCAGAAGATACCTTTTCTAGATGAGAAAGGATCACTACCTCCCAGGTTCTACTTCTCAACCTTACAGGCACAGAAATGAGATCTTCATTCCTGAGCATTTTTTCCAAGTTTATCACTCATATGCATCACAATTTTTCTGAACTGCCTATTCAATTTTTGCCCCATTGTTTGTTGCACTTGTCAGCATTTTATTATTGATTTAAAATAATTTTGTTTTATAAATATTTATCATATGCATTGGCAATATTTTTTCTAGTTTTTCATTTTCCTTGATTTGGTATTTGCTTTTTAGTTTTCAGAAGTTTTAAACATATTTGTCATTCAAACTATTGAGGATTTTCTGTTATTGACTTCTGTAGCCTGATCACAAATCAGACTATTACAGATAACAAAGTAAATATTTATTAAAAATAAAAAGCAGGGGAGCACCTGGGTGGCTCAGTGGGTTAAAGCCTCTGCCTTCGGCTCAGGTCATGATCCCAGGGTCCTGGGATCGAGCCCCACATCGGGCTTCCTTCTTTCTCTCTCTGCCTGCTTCTCTGCCTACTTGTGACCTCTGTCTGTCAAATAAATAAATAGAATCTTAAAAAATAAAAAATAAATAAAAAGGAAAAGGAAAAGAAAAAACAGGATTATAGTTGGCTAGATCAGTGGGGGTTTTGTCAGTCATCTTTCTTGTATCTTGGCAGCACATATATGGCTGAGCATTCCTTTCTTGAAATGTTTTCTTTGTTCCCATATTAATATAGTCTTCTGGTTTTCCTCTTTCCCCTCTTGCCCCACTCTTCTATTTTCTTCATAATCCCATCTACTTTATCTGAGAGTAAATATTGCAATTCTTTAAGATTTGAAATGTATCAGGATGCCTCCCAACATCTTTTTTATACTCACCCTTGGATGCCTTGACCATATTAATGAATTTAACCACTATGTGGGGCTCATTGATTTACTCATATCTTTATATCTCCAACACAAATCACTCACCTGAGCCTCCTATATATTCAACTATCTACTTGATGCACCTACTTATAACCTCAAAGTTACCTGAAACTCAGTATGTACAAAACTGTTCTGTCTTTCCTTCCCTCTCTTCAAGATGACTCTCTATCAATATTAACTAACTTAGTGAATGCTATCAACATGCACCTGAGATTCAGAAATTTAGGAGCTATCTTTGCAATCTCAATGCATTATGGAATAGAAGTATAGTTATACCTACTGGATTCACCAATTTCTCTTCATTTTGTAAGCTGCCATTAGCAATTACCTGGATCACTGAAATAGCAAAAGTCAGGAGTCAGTAAAGTTTTTCTTTTCTTTTCTTTTTAAATATTTTATTTATTTATTTATTTGACAGACAGAGACCATAAGTAGGCAAAGAGGCAGGCAGAGAGAGGGAGAAGCAGTCTTCCCCCACCGCCCAGCAGAGAGGCCAATGCAGGGCTCAATCCCAGGACCCTGAGACCATGACCTGAGCCAAAGAAAGAGGCTTAACCCACTGAGCCACCCAGGACCCCCTCTTTTCTTTTCTAAAATAAATATTACAGACTTTTTGAGCTTTGTGACTTCTGTTGCAACTACTTAACTCTGAGGTGTAGTGACATTAGCAGCCATAGACAGTACATAAATGTATGAGCACAAAATACAGTCCAATAAAGCTTTATTTATGGACACTAGAATTTGAACTTCATATAATTTTCATCTAACATAAAATTTTTTCTTCTTTGATTTTCTTTCAAATGCTTAAAAATTCAAAGCAATTTTCATTTAATGAGCTTTAAAAAATTAGATAGATGATAGATAGATAAATAATAGGTAGATAGATAGATAGATAGATAGATAGATGTGACGGGTTGGATTTGGTCCACAGATTCCTCATTTGCTAATTCCAGTCTAAATGGCCTTCCTACTTGAATGTCTTCTAAATTTATTTGTAATACTGAAGACAGAGGGATCTTGTCTGAAATTAAATCTGATTATGTCATACTCCTGTTCAGTTACTTTTCTCTGCTTTTAAAGCAAATGTGAAACTTTCTGACATTGTTTCAAGGCTCTGTAGGGTCCGATTCCCACCTTTCTCTGTTCTCACACAATCTTGAACATTCCGTCTCATACTCAATGCATTTCTCTCACTAATAATTTTTGACTAGTACTTTTTATTAATGTAAGATAGAAGACTAGATTCTTAATTTTTATATCCTACATCACATATAAGACATGATTACCAGTACATGTTACAGAAAGGTCATCAAAAGCTCTCTTACAAACCTTAGAAAATGAATTTCACATCATTGCTTTCTTGAGTTGTAATTTAAAAACAAAATATATATTTTCTGGTTGTCAGATACTATGTGATGATTGTGTGGTATCAAATAATTATAATCTTCAAGACAGCTCCTATTTCGTATAGTTCAGAAAATCATGCTAAACACCTAGCAATCAAAACTGAGCATTTTTAATAAGACCTTGTAGAGGAACTTACATAGAGTCACTCATGAAGTGTAACAAAACAAAAACACTTATTGCTCCAATTAAATGTTGCTTTCTACATGAATAATCTGTACTGAATGTCATTTTTCAAACCAGTTTATTTAAATTAATTTTGACAAGCTATTAAATAATATTCATAGGCCAGTAAGTCAGAAATCTGAAATTGTTATTATATCTGACACTTGGCTCTGTTTGGTGAATCCTGTACAATTTAATCAAAAGAAAACTTGCCTTGCTTCTATACCTACACTGACATTTAACAGTGCCAATTAAATGGGTTATCTATGCCAAGCCTTATTAATATAATCAGCACATTCAATGGTAAAGAAATCAGTGGTTTATAAAAAATGAATCTCTACAGTCAAAATAATAGTAATAATGACATCCTGACTCTTCTTAAGTCGCACTTCATTGTTCTTACAAAAAGAAAACTGAAACAACTTTGAAAGTTATAAATTGTAGTCTCTCACAATGGCCATCCAGTAGGCTAAAAATATATATTATGAGTCCTGAACAACTTAAGAGTGAGTTACCATTACCTAACTTGATTTAAAGAAATATTTTAGAGCTCAAAGAACTAGTTACTTGAATTCAAGCAAGTCACTTAAACTTAGTCTATGATACATCACATGTAATGGACTAATAGTAGCAACCTTATCATATATATTGAATAACTGTGTGTGTAAACATTATCATACACATATAAGGTATTATAAAGTTCACTTTTCCATAATGTATTTGCCTGGAAGATCAGTCAGCCTTTTATTGTTGAATTGTTCTAAAGTATAATGATGTATCTGATACAAACTGAACAATACTGCTTTCAAAGACTGCTTTATCATATTTTAAACTGCCAGAGAACATACCTAGAGTACCCCATAATCACAATCTACTCTGCTCATTATTCCCATAGTGTACACTACTTGTTTTTATATATTTCTTTTCCCTTTTCCTCGACTATATTCTAAGTATTGTGAGTGATGAGTGCCAAAACACTTTCCTATACTTTGCAGGGTGGAGAACAATGTTTATCGCATAGTATGCACTTAGAAACTATTTGTCGAATAAATGAATTGATGAACTTAATACACTTTGACTCTGACAATTTCATTACCCCATTTAGTTCTCAAGACTTACTTCAAAGCCTCTAAAACTAACTTCTTGTTCCAGTTGCATATGGTCCCATTGACTCAAAAGACATTCCTCTAAAGCCAGTTTGTTTCTCTATATTTTCCGATCTATTCTATATTTAATTTTAGAAATGTTAATGATACAGTTATTATAAACATTTCAATCGACTTTCTAAGAAAGCAAATAGGTGTTTCTTCTAATCCTATGGGAGCATTTTTGGAAATCGAAGATTTTTCTTTTTTCTTGGATATTTGTTCTACCAGGGAAATAGGTTGTCATAGTATCTGCTGAATTTAACAAGCACAGATCATCCAATAAAAATTATTTATCTTAAATTATAGGATACAATGACATGGTGGATTAATTATGACCACTCTTATTCTAAAGCATATAATGACTTAACATTCATTTTTCTTCTTTCATTTTTGGCAACACATTTCAATTACTATATAAGAGATAGCTATTTTAGAAGATTTAAGAATAGAAAGTGGCATAGAAGAGTCCCTGGGACAAAAATTTTAAGCCATAATTCACTTTTGTGGGAGGTATTCACTAATAATTACAACATTACAGAAAAATTCATTCAGGGAATGTCTAAGTCTCCAAGTATACGACCAGTCAATAAGTACAATAGATTCAATCCATTCAGAGTATATACTAAATCCCAAGTCGGTGCCAAAGCTTAAAAGTAATTCAGAAAATAACAAAATTTGCAAACTTCCAAATGTCTTCATTGTTCCTGAAAGTAGGCCCAAAGGTACCTTTTTCAAAAGACATATATACCCTCTAAATATCTATTCAGATAGGTAAAAATATTTATTTTTTTTTTTTGGTGTTTTATTTTATTTTATTTTTTTAAAATTTTTAATTTTTGATAAACATATATTTTTATCCCCAGGGGTACAGGTCTGTGAA
>NC_081559.1:80029331-80088106 GCF_022355385.1 Mustela nigripes
GCTAGCTGAAGCAGTCTCAGCTTGCTACTTCTCCGCCATCTTGACTCCTCCCCCTCGGTAAAAATATTTAAATGAGATGAAGAATACATTTTTAACATTAAAAGACAAGCAATAAGAGAAAGAACAATTATAAAGAAAACCATTTAGTCTATTCTTGCCCTAGAAGTTTATCCAGGTTCTAAAACAAGAAAACTTTAAACAAAGATCTCAGAATTTGTCCCAGTGTTACTTATTTTTAAATTATTTGATCAATAAGTACACATGACTATTAATGTAACAACAAAACAAAATCAGACATTCTGTCTCACCTCACCATTTACCTGTGTTTTAGCACTCCTTATAATGAAGGTAAAAAATAGATTTATATCCCCAGATAAATAGATAGATAAATAGATAGATGATAGGTAGATTAGATTTGCTCATATCTTACATACATTTTTTAAAAAGACACATAGATGATAGATCAGATTTGTTTATATCTTGTATACACTTTTAAAAAATATATTGTTTATTTGAGAGTTTATTTATTTATTTGTGGGGAAGGGCAGAAAGAGTCTCACTCAGCCTCTGCATTGAGCCTGGAGCCCAACACAGGGCTTGATCTCATAACCCTGGGATCACAACCTAACCCAAAACCAAGAGGAGATCACTTAACTGACTGTGTCACTGAGGTGCCCCTGGAATACATTTTTCAGCGTAAATGTATTGACTGTGATGGTTTGGGGGGCAAGTAGAATTTTAACTCAACTGGATAACAATGAGGAAGAGGTAATACTCTGCATAACAAAATATACCAACTCAATTTTGGTATTTCAACATTCAAGTACCCATGTTCTTTCTATGGTTTTCCTCAGCTATTCCCTGAGTGTGTTCTTGGCTAATTTCCCTTATGGCCACAGGGCAGCTTCCATGGGCCCAAGAGTCCCTGCAGATAGGATGACTGTAGGGAATAAGACATGTTTTCTATAAAGAGTAAGGAAATAGGTCTTAGAAGCCAATCAGCATGTCTCACCTCACATCCTATGTCCAGAAAAATGTCATACGACTGTTCAAAAGAGCAATATTAGCAAATGGAATGGTGTTACACTAACTGGTTATATGAAACCCAGCGCCTTGAAAAGCTGTGGGTTAGCTGAACAAAATGAGAGTCTGTATGAAGAGAATGGAGGATGAGGAAAGTTCATCAAATATTATATGAGCATTCAAAATGTCTATTATATTGATCATTTATTTTGATATATATGTGAATATTGATTGAAAGCCCACCATGCTCCCGGTACTGGGTATTAGACATCAGAAATAAAACCAAGAACAAAAAAAGCAAGATTTCCGCCCTCATAGTGTCTACTTATCAATGAAAAAGATAATGTCAGTATGATGAATAATAAAACTGAATATAGTGAATATTATTAGATAAGAGTAGACGAATATAAGACATATTTTAAAGAGATGACTGTGTTTGCTGAAGAACAGGATGTGAATGGTGAGAACAAGGTAGAAATCTGGGTGGATGATTGCATTTACTGAGATAGTGAAACATGCTGAAGACTGATTATGTGAAGCATGGGGGTATCAACAGTTCTGTTTTGGCCACGTTGTTCCAGGTAGACATGACACAGTCCAAGTGAAAATATGAAACTTAAGTTCCAAAGAGAATTTCTATGAAAAGATTATATATTCTGTAGAATTACCTCTTGTTCTCTGGATATTTCTTATTTTTTTAGAGTTTATAGTGAGAATGAAAAAATGATACAGCCATTTTGAAAGACATTTTTGCAGTTTTTTACAAAGCTAAACATATTCTTTTTTTTAAGATTTTATTTATTTATTTGACAGACAAAAGATCACAAGTAGGCAGAGAGGCAGGCAGAGAGAGAGGAGGAAGCAGGCTCACCGCTGAGCAGAGAGCCCAATGCGGGGCTCGATTCCAGGACCCTGGGACCATGACCTGAGCCAAAGGCAGAGGGTTTAACCCACTGAGCCACCCAGGTGCCCTAAGCTAAACATATTCTTATCATACAATCCAGTAACTGTGCTCCTTGGTATTTACCAAAATGAGCTGAAAACTTAACGTTCACACAAACACCTACAAATGGATGTTTATTGAAGATTTATTTATAAATGCATAAAGTCAGAAGCAACCAAAATGTCTTTCAGAAAGTGAATGGGTAAACTGTTGTACATTCAGACAATAGAATATAATTTAACAGTAAAAACAAGTGAGCTACATAGCTGTGAAAAGCCATGGAGGGACCCTAAATGCATATTATACATAAGTAAAAGAGGCTAATATATACTGTATGACTCCAACTATATGTCATTCTGAAAAAGGTATTGAGACATGACTACTGGAGCTGAGTGGGGAGAATGAGTAGGCACTGCATGGAAGATTTGGGGGCAGTGACATTATTTTGTACAATATAGTAATAGTGGATACATATTGCCAAAACCTAGAGTATATACAACAGCAAGAGTAAACCCTAATGTAAACTAGGGATTTGGGGTGATACTGAAATGTTAATGTAGATTCGTTGGTTGTAACAATCATACAACTTGAGCATGGCATGTTAATAGTTGGGTATGCCACATACATATGGAAGCACAGGGTATATGAGAAGAGCACTTTCTGTTCAACTTTTGAACCTAAAACTGCTCTATAAGGAAAGTATATTTAAAAAAAAAAAGTAAGTTGCAGAAACTTATTTTTTTAAATGGACTCTACAGGGAGAGATGCAATAATTTGAAATTATAAAGAGGAATTCTATCATTTAATGCCCCACTAAAGTAAACCAAAACCATCACTTCAAATTGATTATAGGAAATGAAAATATGAAATACTGGTTAAAAATGTCATTTCCAAACTGAGTTATCAGTAGATGTGTTCTTCTTTTAAAAAATTACAGGCCTCAGAAGTTCATCAACCCTTCTTTCAGCAGATTTGCTCTTTCTTTTTCTGTTTCCTAAGAGCTCTGGGGTCCTTATATAAATTGCTTTTGCAAAATTTGCAAAGCTAATTCCTCTTTTATTGACAGTCAGTTAACCTGTTATTGAAACCTGCACAGTTTCTAAAGAGGATGTGCCCTTTTCCTTGCAACAATGTATAACACTTGTTATTTTACCATATCAGATTTTTCTTACAAAGAGACAGTTTCATGAACAATGGTATATGATTGTACCAAATAACTCAAAATTTAAAAATTAATAAGAAAATTAAATAAGAACTTAATTCCAGGAAGTTGAATACAAGTGATATATTCAGTTGGTGAGGCATTTATCTGACACCTTGGTGGATAGGGCACCATACTACATGTCTTTTGACAATATACAATGATAAAAAGGCATAAGCAGTATAAAGGCCATATGTATAAAAAGAGGCAACATTAAAGAAACTTACTTTGATCATGTTGATAATAAAATGTTCATATGGATTACTGTAATATATCAAGCCAATTCTAATTCTTAGTCAATCTTAATGACTTTTTGCCAATGTCAAGTATTTACACAACTTGGTCAAATGACTTCTTAAAGTTCTTGCATGTTCATGAAATCTATTATTTAATACACTATTTGGATTTATTGTTATATCTTCTGCATTCCTATGAGATTAAAATTAATATATTTCACACAGGCATAAACATGGTCTCCTTGTTCAGTACTAGGCCTTTGCTTAATACACATTTCCTTAAAAAACATCTACTAACTGTTGCTGCAAACTAAAAAGTAATAACCTAGGCAAAACCTCCTCTGAAAAGCCTGGACATTTAGAAAATTATTTAAAAATTGTTTTCAGAGACTGGAAAAGAGGCAATTCAGAGCTGTGATTCCTGAGACAAGGGAAACAAATGAGATAAAGCATAAAATTATCATGGTTTTCTACCCAGAGGCAGTTTTCAAGCCATGAAATCATGGAGGAGGAACCCAAACAAATCTTGGTGGTCTAGTTGAGTTAAGAAAATAGTGAAGTTTAAACTACTTACAAAGGTCTAATAGGGTCAAGGTTTAGTAGTACATTTCAAGTATCCCTTGAGTGAGCCTATTCTGGACCTGCCCTAGCAGATCTAAGGAACTAGATTTAAAGGGAACAAAATAATCTATAAAACTTAAATCCCTGTTTAAGCAAAGAAAAATACTTTTCAAAGGAAGACAACAAAATCCCTACACTGAAAAAGGTAACTGACAATGTCAAACATATGGTAAAAAATTACTACACATGTCCAAAAACAGAACAGTATAACTTACTCCCTGAAGAAAACATCCAATAGAAACAGAGTAAGAAATTATAGAGATGATTACACTAGCAGATGAGGGCATTCAAAAAAAGTATTTTAAATATGTTCCTTATGCTCAAGAAGGTAGAGAAACAGACAAATATTAAAAGGAGAGAAACAGGAACAACCAAAAAAAGTGGAAATTCTAAAGATGAAAAATACATTATCTGAAATGGAATTACCTCTGGATGAGATAACACTGAAAAGGAAAAGATCATTGAACTTGAGGCCGTAACAGTGAAGAATAAAGGGGAAAAAAGCATCAGTGCCTTCTGCTCTGATGCCTTTCATTTCCTGCATTTCTTAAGGAAATAAAGGAAATACTATATAGAGAAGATAAAGGTAAGGATTAACACAGACTTCTAATTAGAAACTATGTAAGTCAGAAATCATGAAATTACATCATTATATGCAGAATTTTTTTAAAAATCTTGTTAACATAGAATTCTATATTCACATAAAAAATGACCTTCAAAAAAAATAAAAAGAGCAAAATAAAAACTGTTCCAGAAAAACAGAAGCTGAGAGAATTCTTTGCCAGCAGCGTAACTCCATAAGAAATGTTAATAAAAATTCTTTGGAAGAGTAAAAATGATTACAGATAGAAATGAGGATTTTATGCAAAGAAATAAAAAATCAGAAGACATAGTAAACATGTTGGTAAATAAAAAATACTTTTTCATTTTTAATTTCTTCAAAGAAAAATCTTGTGTACATCAAAAATTTTAAAAACTTATGTGGGGTTTATAATATATGTAAAAGTAGAATGTGTTACAAAAACAGCACCAATTACAACACGGAATAAAATGGAAATGTGGTCTAATAATATTACATTCACAAAGTGGTAGAAACTTTCTGAAGGTAAACTTAGATATGATAATGCTGTATGTAATAAACCTAACAGCAACCACTACAGAAATACAAGACGACATACAGTCACTAAGCCAAGAGTAGGGATAACATGGTAGGCAAAAATTACTTCATTAATCCAAAAGAAAGCAGAAAGGCAGAAATACAGAATAGATAGTACAAACAGAAAACAAATAGCAGGGACACCTTGGTGGTTCAGTTCGTTAAGGGTTTGCTGTCCACTGGGGTCATGATCCTGGAGTCCTGGGATCGAGCCCAGCATTGGGATCCCTGCTCAGGGGAGAGCCTGCTTTTCACTCTGCCCCTCATCCCATTTGTGCTCTCTCTCGCTCTTTCAAATAAATAAATAAAATCATTTTTTTAAAAATGGCCTAACAGTATACTCAAGAGACATAAATTCTTTGGGTTGATTTTTAAAAAGCAAGATCCAACTATATTATGTCTATAAGAAATTTATTTTAAATATTAAGACAAATTCATTAAAAGTAAAAAGATAGAAAAAGATACATCATGCCAAAATTCATCAAAAAGAAGTGTAGACAGTAACATAAGACAAACGAAGTTTTAGAACAGGGAATATTATCAGGAATATATATGAGCATTTAATGATGAAGGGGTTAACTCAACGGGACGACGAAAGAGTCCTAACTGTGCATGAACCCACTAACAGAACTCCAAAATACATAAAGTAAAAACGAAACACAACTGAAAAGAGAAACAGCCAAATTGCTGTAATCTGAATGGAGAGAAGTAAAACCTAGCTTTATGTATAGTTTAAATTTTTATTAAAACAATTGACATAAGTACTACAAATGGGTTATCAATCATTCATTTACTCATAATACTATATGAAAGAGAATTTTATAGGTAGTAGATAATAAACAACCTAAATATAATCTTTATTCTTAGGGAATATCAAATAATGAAGCAGCTTACAGTCTTATGGTAGGAGTTACCATTTTGCAGGTATTTAGGTAGATTCAAGATAAAACGAAATGATAAGTTTAGTAAAGTTACCTTTTTTCTTCCTAAATTTCATTATGAAAAATGCCAAATACAGAAAAGCTAAAAAAAAATTATTTCCTAAATATCTACAAAATAGATTTTAAAATATTAACATTTTCCAATATTTAAAATCTTTCTAGCTATTCTTTTCATGCTTCTGAAGGTACATTTCAGGTACCAGAACACCTCTAAATAATTTAACATGTATCTCCTATAAATAAGAATGCTATATTAAAATATCCTATCAAAAAACTCATTTAAACTCTGCAGCCATCAAAAGAAATGAAATCTTGCCATTTGCAATGATGTGGATGGAACTAGAGGGCAGTATGCTTAGTGAAATAAGTCAATCAGAGAAAGACAACTATCATATGATCTCCCTGATATGAGGAAGTGGAGATGCAACGTGAGGAGTTTGGGGGTGAGGAAAAGAAACAAGGGGGGATCAGGAGGGAGACAAACCATAAGAGACCCTTAATCTCACAAAACAAACTGAGGGTTGGGGGGGGAGGGAGTATAGGGAAAGGGTGGTGGGATTATGGACATTGGGGAGGGTATGTGCTATGGTGAGTGCTGTGAAGTGTGTAAACCTGGTGATTCACAGACCTGTACCCCTGGGGCTAACAATACATTATATGTTTATAAAAAAAAAATGTTTTTTTAAACCCTCATTTAAAACTTATCAAAAACTTATTTAACCTTCAACATCTGCTAATTTCAGTCCATTCTCTAATTCTCTAATTTTCCCCCAAATTTCTTCACAGTAATTTTTATAAGACAAGATCAAATCAACTTTCAAGCATTGCATCTGTCATTATATGTATGTCATTTTTTTTTTTTTTTGGTAAAGTTCCTGCACTGCACACACATATAGATACATATACCTTTTTTTCAAGGCTGTTATCTATTTAAAGAGTGTGTCAAATGAAAAATAACACAATTTAGTAACAAGTTTGATTCCTTTATTTGAGGAAAAACAATCAAGGAATTGGAGGAGTGCAATGCCTTACAAGCAATGGAAGACTCTTCCTGAGAGATTTTGGACAAGAAAATGCTTTCGAGAGCTTAGAAAAAGCAACACCAAACAGAGCATAATTGGTTAGGAAGTCAGGAATTTCCTGGTAAGGTGACCAGGTCCTGCTTTCTAGGGTACGGTAAACTACTTACAGCTAAGTTGGAGGATTCTCATCGGGTCTGTTAGGTTTTCTTGACAGTGAGGTATTTCTGTTAAGTGCAAGCTGACACCAGTGACAGTTGGGTTACTGGGGTGAACTCCATTTCATGGGTCCCAATATCTGAATTACCTTTATTAAGCACAAACCATTATTTTTCTGTTTGCTCTAACTATTGTTTGCTGTGTTCTTCCATTTTTTTAAAAATAATTTTCTCTGAAGTTTTTGTATAAAATCTTGCTTTCACTTCAATTCAGGATGATTTTTTTTGGTATGAGTATTTCATTGGTGATGCAGAATACTTCATAGTGAGAGAAGCGGGAGGCAGAGTGTCAATCACAAGATGCTATCAGTGGTGCTAGATTTGATTACTTGGTTAAGGTGGTGACCATAAGATCTTCCGCTATGCACAGGTTTTGAAGTATATCTTGAGGTTTTCAATCCCCTATTTTCCGAGTTTTCCCTGTGGATTACATTACCTCTCCTAAAATACTCAGTGACTCGGTGTTCTCTTTATTCTTTTTTGTCACATGTAATCTTATTCTTAGAAAGGGCTCTCTTATCACTCATAAAACATTTTTGATGGACTTGTTCAATTATGCCTTAACTTTAAAGGTAAAATGGAAAGCGCAGCCTCTTATCAAAGCCAATTTAAGATCATCAAGCTAATGGGAGAGCTGAGAAGACAGCTTTGGAAGTTCTCGCGTACATAAACCAGTTTTACCAATTAAACTTTAACTTGATGCTGCTTTTGGTAATTGTTGCCACTTATGTGGAAATAAGTAAATGTTCAATCTGTGATTATTTAAGGATTCTTATTTTTATGTTGTATAAATAATCATATATAACTCTAAATTCCCCAGGTATCATCTACTAAGCCCACAAAATTATGTTCATGCCCATCGTTAAAGAGTTTGATTGCTTTTTAATCACTGTCTTCTGGAAGAGAAACCAGTTCCCCACACAGGGGTTTCTCAAATTCCCCCAAAACTGTCTCACACATGCTTAGGTATAATGTTGTACTTTTCAGTTTTTCATATTTCAGGTCCTGCATGATGTCTATGGAGGCACTTTGCTATCATCCCTACTCCCACCTTCTGTGAAGGGATAACCCACTGCCTGCCAGGTGTAGCCAAAGCCCTAACACGCCTTAGGTCACCACAGGATACACCAGTTCTGACTGCACAATAAACCATGCCGTGATGCCCGAATAAACAAGAAAAGTGTTCCACTCCCAAACACTGTGTGGTTCGGTGTCTGAAGTCACACTGTTTATGCTTCCAAGCATATTCAGGCTTCTATCTAATTTTATCCTACCCATTATTAGACTGACTTCCTAAAACTAAGTGAGGAAATAAAATTATACTGTCCTGTGTTTTGGGTTCTTTCCTGTCCCTCTATTATGTGCCTATCTATCCAATATTTTTGACTTAAGTTATAATCATTGCTTCCATGAGCAGAGGCCTAGGATGTCACCAACCTCCTGGTCAATTTCAGTTTGTCATGCTATTTGGAATGGCTCCTGGTTAGTATAGTGGTTAGTCAGTATCCCCGCCTGTCATTGTGCTATTTGGAGTTAAGTTGACTTGGATTCAAATACAAGATAAGCCACTTATTTACTATGACCTTGGGCAAGTTCCTCAGCTTTTTTGTTTCAATTCCTTATCTCAAGAAAGATGAAAGTATCATCACATGTCATACAGGTGAGGCTTTTTTTGTGAGGCTTAGTTGAAAAACATGCACCAAAATCACTTAAATCACTTAGCTTAGTATCAGGCACATGGAATACAACAGTAATATTACTAATTATTTATTCCGACAGTGAAATCACCCCACCCATAAAATTTCCTCCAGTTATTTCGTGACTCATCCAAAACAGTTTCACATGTCTTCAGGTACAATGATATGTTTTCATTTTTGTTTTTCAGATTCTAGATACCACATAGTATCTAATTCTAAGCAAATTAAACTTCAGCTAGAACTGAGGAGTGTTCAAATTTTTAAAAGCCAATCACCCAGTGATATGTTATTTCCAGCCCCATTTAGGAAGAAAGATCTATGCAATTGAGCATAGTATTATAGATATACTTTTGTGGCTTCCAGCAAGGTCTCAAAGTTGTCAATCATGAGCTGGTACATCAGCAAGACGGCTCTCCAGAGACATTACACAAGGCAAATCTTTTAATATTTTATCAGCTGCTGTTGATAGGAGGCACTTCAGCTTCGCAAGTCTTTTTATTACTTCCTTTCATTTATTCTTAAGAAGCTTTTATCTCTGTTTATTGATTGCTACCTTTTAAATTTTTATTTAACACCGGTAAGCAGAGAGATATGATTAATAAATTTGATTAAATTTTTCAGTAAAAAATTACTTTAAAGGTGCTTTCACAAATCTAATTGATCTTCTCTAGATATTTTTGCATTTATTTGTATCTATTCTTCTGTTATGCTGATTCTCTGAAGACAGATACTCTAGTAAGGAAAAAAAAAAGTAGAATTGTAACTAAAGAGAAGTGCCACAAAACTCTTGGAAAATTCTTTTTAGGCTGTTTTCAGCAGAGCAATACACAAGGGGCCACATGCCATGGATCAATCATAAACCTCAAGAAAAAAAAATGACAACTACAAATATATATACAGAGAGTATTTATTCTCAAAAATGACTGAAATATGTGTGCACTTCTTCCTCCTAGGATGAACCCCAAGTAACATCCAACTGTCACATGAGAAATTCGCTAAGCAGGCGGAAAAAATTATTCAAAGCCTCTTTTAGCTTACTCACAGTCAGAAACTTGCTGATTTCAATCTTTCCCATTTTAGCAGCTGCAAAAGGAACAGAGTGAGAAACAGCAGAGCTAACAAAAGTTCATTAGACTCAATATATACCCTCATGAAACTCATTATGGAGATGTCATTGCTGAGAAGATCATGGCATATTTCAAAAGACTGCTGGGTTAGCAGTCTTTACTACAGTGCTCTCCAGAGCCCCATTAATCTTACGCTGACCAGTGGTGTTTTTTAGACTAGGTGGGTTGGAGCCGAAGGACCTGCTTTTCTATTGTTATTATTGTTTATTTGCTTAAGTAGGAATAACCAGGCAATTTTGCCAAATACATGAAAATGGGAAACTTTGAACTGCTCTTGACCATGAGAATGATTGCTGACAGAACCTAAGAGAAAGGAAAAGAAAAAGAAAATGAGGTGAAGGTCAACTCTGCTTTAAGCCTTTGGGAAGAAGAAACCTGACTAAGTTGATTTTTCCACATTTCCTCTCAAGATGAGGGTAATTATACACAAAAGTTGAAGTTGAAGGTGCTGATATAACCCTGAAGGAAAGATTCCAAGGAATTCACTTGATTTAATTCCAGAATCCACTGAAGCCAAAAGAGGCCTCAAGCTGATACAATTCTCTAAACTAACTAACTGTGCAAAATAATTCATTTTTTAGGAGTATTTTTTTGTACCTATACCCCTTGGAAACTTTTTGAATCACAAGCTTTAGTTAGAGCCAGGGATTAGGGGTCCTAGCTAAATATCACTCATATCAGGAGGTATTAGCATATAGGAAATGGTGTTGTATCACTGGAAATGTATATAGAAAGAGATTATCTTAGTCTAAAACACTGATTCTCAACCTGTCAACCTTGGCTGCACATTAGAAGCACCTGGAAAAATTTTTAAAAATCATGATCCCCCGCCCACACTCTGGGCCAATTAAATCAGAATTTCTTGAGGGTAGATTTAGACATTTGTTCTTTTAAAGCTACCTCCATTAAATAAAATGAGCAATGAAAGATGAGAACAGTTTCTCAAATAAATATCCTTCCCTTCAGGGCAGTATTAGTCTGTTTTTAGTCCTTGAATCAGTTTATAAATCCATGCACACAAATATACATAAATTCCTTAATGTTGTTGACTATCAATGTGTGGTTAAAAATAATCGGCGCATGACATTTATATTCACATGCACATGCTCTTATGGCCCATTTACACTTACTCCACTGGGAAACTAAGGTGGGCTAAGATTTGTTAAACTTTCCAAATAGACACAAACTAAATATCTTTCAGTTATATTTTTTCAGGTTACATCTGTCTTTTAAGCAACTGATTAGGTCTTTCAGCACTTCCCTCATCACCAATCCCTTCCCTCAAAGCAATGCCTAAGTATCTATGCAAGATATTTATAGGTCTTCCTTCTACTGAGAAAGGAGTTCTCTTTGAGTTCTCCTTGAGGGGTTTCAGAAATCTCTCTAAGGCTGGTTGCTAGGTAGCTCCAGTCCCGGATCCCTGACTTTAATGCCTCTTATACTGTAGATGGTTTTATGATACTCCTGAGTATTTGTGACCATTGCTAAAGTCTACAGTTTAGACTGTTTTATGATACTCCTGAGTATTTGTGACCATTGCTAAAGTCTACAGTCTAAACCATAAAGACCCTACATACCCATCAGAGATTCTTCATCTTCTGGCTCCTGGCTTCATCTTCTGGCTCCCTCCATTCCATGGGTTTTCTCAACACTCCTAAATCTTCTCATGATTCATGGAATCTCAGCTGCATTCAATGAGCCATCCCTCTAGGACTCCAAACCACCTTCCAAGACCCTTCTCAGCCTCTTAAGAAGTGTTAAGTGTCTTGCTACACCGAGAACCCCACTAAGAAACTCCAGAGTTTTCTGAGAAATTGGTCAATTTATTTTATCTGTCTGAGAAGACAATATTTCCATGAGATTCAAGCACAAAGGAGTCAGCTAAATGAAGATCTGGAGAAAGTACATTCTAGACAACAAATCCAAATGCCTGAGTTGGGAAAAACTTGGCCTGTTATAGAACAAGAAGGACAATATAGATCCTTGTAAACCAGAAGGGAAAGTGGTGGAACATGGCAGGACAGAGATAAATTACAGCCAGATCATGGAGGGATCACTGTAGACAAAGCAGCAAGTTTGCATTTCACTGTAAGTACAATAAAAACCAAGAGGATTTCTGTTGAGAGATGATATGCTCTATTTAATTTTAAAATATAATTCTACCCCCTTTAAAATAATATAAATTACAGAAGAATAGATTAGTTATAGAAGCAAGAACGGAAGTAGAAAGAATAGGCCAGTACAACTGTCTAGTGAGATAGGAGTATGGCCTAGACTAAGGTGGCAGCAATGGAGATTAACAGAAATCAACAGATAAGGAAACCATTTTGAATAAAAGTTGGATTTGCTAATATATTTCATTTGTGTGGGTAAGTAAAAGATTATTCCTAAATTCTGGCTTGCACAACAATAGTGGTGTTATTTATTGAGGAAGAAGATTAGGAAAAGAAGAATTAAAAGTTCTCATTTGTACATTTTATGTTTGAATGCATGAGATCCAAGCCTAGATGTCAAATAGGTAGTTAGGTATATCAGCTTTGCACTCAGCAGATACTGATTTGGGAGTTACCGACATGGAGAAGACTGTTAAAACCATGAGACAGATTGAAATCCTGTAAGCAAGAAGGAATAAGCTCTAGGGAATCGAACATTTAGAGAACAGTCAGGAAAAGAAATGTAAGTAGAACAAAGATAGCAGAAATCCAGGAAGGTGTGTGTAGTATATCAAGGGAAATAGGGTTGTCACAAGGATAAGCGGAAGCTATTGGGGTATAGTGCAGAATCCAGAGTCCAGATGTGTGAGAGAATGTCCCGGTGGAGGAGAAGGGGTGGCCCCACTCCAGCTGGTGCATGAGCAGTTAATGGAGGATCCTTGCAAAGGAATGAGTTGGCACCACATATTTGAGCCTGAGCAGCCAAAGGCAAGCATCCATGCAGGGGCAGGGACAGTGGTGGCCACAGGAGACTGGTTATATACAGAAGGATTGACCAAATAAGTACAGACATTAAAGCTGGCAGGAATTAGGTTTCTCGCACTCGGAGAATGGCCTACAGTAAGGAAGAAAACAAGGATGAATCCTGAGTGTTGCAATAGAATTAAAGGTACTGATGTTGACTCATATATTTTAATATACACAGAGCAAGAGAGACAGAGACAGAGAGACAAAGAAATAAAGATAAAAATGTGTGTGTAGAAATACAGTACTGAATAGATATAAATATATGTATATATGCAGGTACATACGTACACACACTCCTTAGCTCTGTCTGCTGAGACGGCCAGGGAACATTGGCACTCCAGCAGACCCAAGTGCGCCGTATTAAGAAGTGCTACCAGATCTTCACTTCTAAACATCATTCATCACTATCAGAAATTAAGAATCTTTGAAGAAATAGCTGACTGGGTCAGGAAGGAGAAAATAGGCCTGGAAAATCTTATTGTGCCAGAAATAAAGTACTTAAAGAATGATTCAGACATGTCAAAAGGATACAGAAGCCCTTTGTCACTTTGCCAAATGTAGGACAATTTGGACATCAAAGTAAGTAAACTTACTAAAAAATAAATGAGGGAATAAAAAACGTAGTAAAGAATGAAATGTTTACACAATCCCAAGCTCTCCATGAAATTCTTTTTCATTACAAAACAAAAATGAATAATTTTACAAGGTAGCAGTCTGGCAGACATGACCTTAAATACACAAAGTTAACACTGTGAATAATGAGGCAAATCAAAATCATGTGCCCCCTGACAGAAAGACAGTCTAATTTCTGTGATAATCCTTCTCAGTATACATAACCAGAGAAACTAATCAATAGAAAACATCAAACAAACCCAAATTCAGGGGATAGTCCATAAAATAACACACCTACTATCTTCAAAAGTGTCAAAGTTGTGAAAGTCAAGGAAACTGGCACACTCAGAACTTTCCAGGCTATTGATCCAGTATGAGATAGTAAATTTTATACACTCTACAAAATGGGGTAGATCAGAAACTGATCCCTAAAATCAGTTATTATTTAGTTATTATTTAGCAGTTATTATTTAGCATTATGTCCTTCTTTTCATGTTTGTGAATTAGAACACTTAGTTCACAATCAAATTTTTTTAATTAACAAATTACATGACTACACATAGCAACACTCAAAGCTAAATTGAATAGCTGTTTTAGAAACACAAACAATGATTTTTTTCCTTTACTACATACTGCGAAGGCAGAATATTGTAACTATTTTTACTACCGATAATAACAATTCATATATTGTTTTCACATAGCTAAAGTACTCTAAGTTTAAAATGCAAAGCAAATTAATTCCATTAATATCTAAACCACAGCTCTATTATTATCTTTGAATCTGTGAACATAGCTAATTTAATTTTTGAAAGAATATTTCCATCAAAATTTACTTTTTATTCAGTTATAATTAGCAACTTGAATTTTCCTCAAGTAAGTGGCATCAGTGCATTGAATTTGTACCTTGGCAGTCATCTGAATTATTTCCATATAGCTCAATGACCAATTTTTAGTCAAAAAGTAGGATTTATAGCATTTGTCAGGTCTGTTATATTGTTCTTATATGACATGATTAAAAAGTGAGAACGGCTTTCAAAATGATAAATGATGCAGGAGCATGACCAATTATTTGTCATTTTGCAAGATAAGCTGATGGTATTCAATGTCTTCACTTGGGCTCTACTGGACCATAGATAACCTCTTTGGATTGTCTTATAGAGCACCTAAAAGCATTTTAGCCCTCTGGTTCAGGCAACCTATATGTCAAGCAGAAAAAATAAAACCACCGTTCTCAGGTTTGTGTTTCCCTGGAGGAAGAAAACAGTTTGATGCAATTTGTCAAAAGCCAGAGTGGTACTTTAATGGACAATTTAGTTTAAACGGCTGCAGTTATTGCAGAACAAAGGCCCATAGCTCGAGATAAAAAATCCTTTCCAATTGGTTTTACTCAGATAGATTTAATTCCCTAAGATTAACTAAGGATATCTAACCTTTCATACTCCTCATCTATCTAAAAGCAATAAAAGTAATAGTAAAAACCTCTGAGTTTCTGGGTTTTCTCATCTTTAATGTGTGAAATGCAATCAATTCCCTAAACCTCACATTCTGCTCAGACACCTGAGATGAGAAGTGAATCAACAAAAATGATAACAACAACAACAAAAACCAAACTTCCCAAAAAAGTGTCTGAGGGAGTTTTGGGGGAGAATTTTCTTAAAATTTTATTAATAAATTTTATGAAGATATGTGTGTGTGTATATATACATTTTTGCATTCTAATATAATTATCAAATAAAAACAGATTAAAAATTGTGACATATAAAACGTAAGAATATTTCTATTTTATTTTACATGAAAATGTATAAAATACTATAATTTGTTTCATGATGGTCCTGATAGGGAATTTAGGAAATAGCTACTCAAATTTCTATTTTGTTTCTTTGTATTTTCCTATCACTACCTATGCTACATTAATATTTGCAATATTTGAGATTTTACTGAAATAGTAACACTATGATTCTGATTATGTTTATCTCCTATTCCAGTCTCCTTGGTTCAGTGATTAATCCCAAGTGACAGAATGTAAGAAGTGTTGAACGTAGCCAAGTGTGTTTGCCTGAAGCTGACCAGAGTCACATATTCAGTTTCCACAGTGTGAATTGCTGTCGGAAAAGTGGCCAGCTGCCCCACAGACGGTGAGAACAAGAAAAAATGAAGTGGTTCAACACAGGAGTCTGATATAATTGACTAGAACAATTTGAAATTTCTTTTTGGGCATGTCTCTGCATGCATAAATAACCTTTTATGAAAGCTCACACAAGAAGAAAACTCCAGGAGATGCAAATCAGCACTGGTGTTCTCCATCCTACTCCCTATTAATTCACTGGTACTTGTAAGGACCTACTGAGAAAACAAGAGTTAAATATTTGATAGGCTAATGTTATAGCTCACATGAATATTGTGTATGCTATTGTCAAGTAATATGAATGTGTATACTTTAATACCCACATATAAAATGATAATTAAAAGTTAACTTGTATGAAAAAAGCAAAATTTTATATTCATCAGCAACTCCTATACCCTACAAAACAACACATCAGCACTTTTAGTTCATAATTTTATTTTTTCATATATCCTGCAGATAAATTAATGCCTGGATAGTATCAACCTTAAAATGTAAACTTTCTCTAAGCTGATTGTACAACTTTACAACTGCACAATATTTACAATAGTAATTTATTTATTTATTTGTTTATAAACCGTTTTAACTAATCCAAGATGCTACTAAGGGAAACTGAGGGCTAAGCGCTGGGTGAGGGACAAGAGGGTATATGGGACCTCTGTGCTTCTTGCTTAGTATTTTGGCAAATCTTAAGCTTTTGGCAAAGCTTAAGTCTGTTAAGCTTAAGAGAGAACATTTATGATAAGTATTTAGAGTTTTAGAATTGTGACAGAGGAATTTCATATAAAAGGTAGAAAACATACAACAGACTTCAATAATCATTATCACTTCTCCCATTTTCTGTAAACACAAACATGAAAATTTTTTTACGGGAACCCTTGTGAAGTTGCATTTACTGATAAGCATTTTGCAATACATTTATCTTCTCCACATTATTCTTCAGATACAAAGGAATAATGAATTTTTAACTCTTATGTTCTGAATTAGTTTTATCTGAACATAGATTATATAGAAATGTTATGAAAAAAGATCAAATTGATCCTGGCCTCCGATTCTCATGATTCCATTCACTCTCTAAAGTTAAGACATTGTGATTCTCATGATCTATGGTTGTTAGGTAATGCATGAGCATACATTTATATATCTGACTCCTCATCACAATATTTTTATAAAGGCTGAAGATACATTTAGAGGAGAAGACTCACTTCATTCTGATGGGGTGCCACAGTGAGGACCATAAGAAAACAAAAATGAATACTCTGAGTTCCTGTAAAAAGATTATGACATTGAGGTAAAACATCCCATAGGTTGAAAATGCTGCCTTTACCTGATGCCAAAAGGATCATTACCCTAAAAGGATAAAAAATGAACACAATTTTGACTTAAAATGTAGCATCACTCTAAGTGTACCGAACTTAATCCTATGAGAAATTTACAGTTTGACCAACAGCGCCAGGAAAGTAAAGAGTATTCTTTAATATTACTTTGTCACAAAATGCCTAACAATGTCTGGGTCAACTCATGCAGTCGTCTTCTCCTGTAGCTATTTCTATTACCTTTTTTTTTTGCAGCTTTACTGAGATATAACTGACTAGTAAAAAATGGTATATATTTAAAATATACAATATGATGGTTTGATATAGGTTTAAGTTGCAAAATAATTATGACAACCGAGTTAATTCACGCATCCATAACCTTCCATAGTTACTTTTTTTTTTCTTTCTAGTGTGGTGAGAACACTTAAATCTACTCTCTTAGCAAATATCTGGTGTACAAGACAGTATTACACCTTCCCAAAACTCTACTAGAGGCAGCATCTTGGCTCTAGAGAATCTTAGTGACCCAGTCCCCATGTGACTTTGTTTTCAGTTACTCCTTTCAAATGCAGCTTCTTGAATCAAGATCAAAGTAAATTTACAGAACAGCAAATTTACTTATGTTCTATCTAATTACCAGAATGATACACAATATCTTTTCCAAACAGCAATTTTGACTATGCCCACTAGACCCACTAAATACACACACACACACATTTCTGGGAGGAGGAAATTAAACTAAGTCAATGAGTGTGAGAATTAGTTCATTTGGCAAAACTATATTATAACATAGCTATTATGAAGACACTCTCAATCTGTGGCATCCTATTATTTTTTCAGCCATGGACATCATTTTTGGCACGTAGTTCATCCATACTTTGCTAATTAGCCTTCATTGCTAAGTTCCAGGCACTGTGCTACTCTGGGAGCACAGCAAAGAGTAAAAAAAGACACATTCTCATAGAGCCTACAATATATTGAAGGAAGCACAAGATTAAAAGATTGTATTACCAAAATCAAATGGATTTGCATATGTGCTATGCAAGCATATGTAAGAAAGAACAGAAGGATATATTATGTAGCACTTATGACCTATCACCTTGCTACTCCAACTACTCACATATGTACACATTACACACACACACACACACACACACACACACACACACACTTGTCCAATAGCTTTGGCATCACCATCACTAAACTTTTAGAATTTCAGAATCCCAGACCTTACCCCAGACCATCTGACCAAGTATCTGGATTCCTGTAATATCTCCAGGTGATTCATATGCACATTAAAAGTTCAAGAAGCAATGCCCTAAAAGCAACTGAAATCCACAAGAAAAACACACAGCTGAAAGGAATCAAATTTACTAGCTTCAAAATAGCATGTGGCAATTCCGGAATTATCATTTCTAAATAAGAAAACTTTTAACTATTTTCTTGGTATATCAGATTTCTATCTGTCAATCAATTAATTAAGGAAAGGTAGATACATTGAGGTACTTACACACTCATAGTGTAAATCAATCTCATTAAATATTTGACAACTTTGTTTCCTTTATTATAGATTAAGTACCAGGAACTTTTCACATATTCAAATACCCATCAACTTCTTTAATCCTCAATTCAGATGAGGAAAGCAATGTGTCTCAATAGGTAGTAAATTCAATAGGTAAAACTTCGTTTCAAAATCAAGTCTGCCTAACTTCAGAATTTAGACTTAAAAATTTTTTTCAACATCCCTAATTTTCTTCTTTTTTTAACATCCTTAATTTGCATATAGCATAAAAAACTAATATCTGTTTATATAGAAGTTTTACTCATGAAGACTAAAATGTCGCTTAATAGAATTTTTAGAAAAATTTTAACGGAGTCATCAAATCATGTTTTAAAAAGGATTTGATATTAACTTATATATGTAGTTCGCTTTATATTCTATAACTTACAATGATTAAAGTTTTAAATATTTATATATATTGTTTTTTATTTTTCTGAGCCTAGAATATTGTATTTATTTTCATTTATGTATCAGATAATTGATTAGGCTTCTCAAGGCATATTGAAAAATAGAAAACAATCAGAAAATTATCTTGCAAATTGAGCTGCATTTTATCATTCTTTAGATAGTGCTATTCTATAAATATGAAAGCATACTAAAATCACATGTAACAGAATCTAGGGTGGGATATAAGCATTCATTCTTTTTAACTGATATATTTTTTTTAAATCACTTTAATTTATGACCACCTGTACAGCAGCTCATCTTCCAAATAAGATGTTTCTACATCATTTTTATTGACACCGATTAAATCAAGAACAGCAGCCACAAAACCTCTACAAATTATCTGAAACACTGTTTTAGTCCCCCTTTCCAGCCAAATAAATGACAAAGTGAGATTCCTAGTCAAGCGCACTACAATATTGTAAGAAACAAAATTGCTCTTAAAACTGAAGCTAAAAGGCCTTTAACAGAAAAATTGGGGTCAGGCCCTTTAGCATGTACCAGATATATCCAGAATCAATTTAATATGTTCTGTGGTCTGAGAGTAAAAAACAATTGATATCTGATCAATGATGGTGTTGAAAGCACAAGGGTTTTCAGGCATTCACAACAGTAAATCGATATATAATAAAGTTTTCAACTTATCGGGGCATAACAGATGGCAACAAACATAATGAAAACCATATGGTAGTGGTTAAAGAATTTGAGCAGAACATGAAATTCATAATAAAGGAATCAAACGGTACATTTAATGTCAGTGCTAACTCTATTTCTCTACAGATAATGGCTATAAATTTGTGTGGCACGGTTGAATGACTCATTTAATTCTATCAAATTGTTTTATATGTAGTAACAGGGCATTTTTCTTTACAGCTTAATTTTTTGGAATTGTCATATTATCTGTGATGCATAGGACGTGAGTCAGAACTTAAAATATTAAAAACCAAAGTCAGCAGTTGCACTGCATCTCGATCGTAGGTAATCTTAACATACATGAAAAGCCTGGACTTGGAGAGTGTGTATCTGAGCTTTTCCCAGTAACTTGCATGCCTATTTGAGATACATTGCGCTACACCAGATGTTACCACTTTTTAAACATGAAATTTATTTTACAAATCATTAGGTCATGAAAGTATTGTATATAAAAAATTGCAGAGAAAAAAATAATACCTAAGGAGAAAAAGGAATCATTCTCAAAATGCTCAACCAGCAGTATTTCAGTATTTCCCCCCTTTTGCCATACATTGTCTTTTTTTTCCTAAAGCAGTGTCTTCACATGGAGGAAAAAAGTAAAATATACAGTAATGCTTCAAGTAAATAAATATAACCACTTTTGAGTTTCTCTTTTCCATTTCCCACTATCCGACTTCTTAAAAAATAACAATTTATAATTTTCCTCATAAACCCTCTTTTTTCCCCACCAGCTCAAGATATGTGTTACTTATAATTTGTAGCTGTCATCATGGTTGTATTTATAATATTAAATAATTTATTTAAACCTCTACCTCCTGCTCCATCACCCCTAAGCTAGACCTACTGGCTGATCTAGAAAACTTGAGTACCTACTTTTTACTTCTTCATCATTTAGCTTTTTGTCAGCTATACAATTAATTTTTGTCCTGTAACTATAAGCTTTCTACAGTTGTGGCTATGGAAAAGTTCCACAATTTTAAAAATGATAAAATAGTCATTGTAATACTCTGCTTATTATGTACTAGAGAAGCAAACATTGTTATTAGGAAATTTAGCTGTATTCCACCTAACCCCAACCTTCCTACTGAAAGGCAAGTGCTTTAAGCATCAAGGTCCAGTGATTCAGAGTGGAATTACTGGTAACTCACTTTACTTCTTTCAAATCATACTTAGCTGCTCTTCATTGCTGATTTTAATTTTCTGCCCTTTTGGACTATGGACTGAATTATAAATTCAAATTCAATTTCCTTTAAAACATTGCATTTTCCAGTCCAGTGTTGTTGATACATAATCTGAAGTCATTCTCAGTTTCACTAATTTGGTTGTGGGTTTTCTTCTGCAAAAGCTTAAATCATTTATCTTTAGATCTAGAGTTCTGAAATCTCATCAGATGTACTTAAATATGAAGTCTTTTTATAATCACAGTTTGACAGACAATAGGTCTTTTCAACACCAAGAATTTGAGTGTTTGTCCATTTCTTTTCCTGATTTATCTTTCCTTCATTTTTAAACTCCAAGGGGTTTACAGAAAAGTCTGCATTATTTATGCCTGTCTTCTCAGCAATATGACCACAGCACTCTATATATACTTTTATTTCTGAATTTATCACATGATTGCAAAAGTATCCTTTTGGATACTTTCAACCTTGACTGTTGAAAAAGGAATGGACGCCCTATTCATTTTTGTATTCTCAACTAGCCTGAAATACAGCAGGTAATCAATAATCATTTGTTGAACTAAACTGAAGTGGATATATGATAAGAAAGCTTAAGTTTGAAAGAGAAGAAATTAAACTATTACTTAAAGATGATGCCTAATATTTACATTAAGGGGCATATTTTTTTTTCTTTGGGTAGTACAACAGATATTCCTCTAACTGACCTCTACAAGTGACTACTGGTAACTGACACCCTGCTCAGCTTTCAGTTGGTAGCACTGTTCTCTAGGACTCCAAGCCATGTTCACTGCCTCCAGTTGAGAACACCTTCACAAAGCTGCTGGTATAGGAATTGTTGGTTCTATGACTATAAAATTTTACTGTATTGCCTATACGAAAGCTCCACAATTTTCAAGATCTTGACAAGATCTATTCACTTTACTTGGTTATTATTTAGTTTAAGGCCACTCATTGAGAGATTCCTGTGAGTAATTCAGGCTTTGTTGAATAAATGGATGGTGTAATGTTGAAACTTTCTGTATTCTACTATCTGACAGTGTCAGATAACAATTGGGAAAAGCAGAAAGGAATCTTTGTATACCACACATCCAAAAGGCGAAAGGAGACTACTATAGGATTTTCAGTTAGAAAGTGAAATGATCATACATGTGTTCTGGAAGCATCTTTCAAGTACCTTGTGGGATAATAACTGTCAGAAAATAAATCTGGAAGCTGGGAGACAGAGGGCTTTTAAAAGCCCATCAAAAGATGATAATAGCACTGGATATAAAGTTTAAGTTAAGCAAAATGAATAAACTCAGGAGATCTGCTAATGAAAATACAACGGTTCAAAATCTGTGGGACACAACAAAGGCAGTCCTGAGAGGAAAATATATAGCGGTACAAGCCTTTCTCAAGAAACAAGAAAGGTCTCAGGTACACAACCTAACCCTACACCTAAAGGAGCTGGAGAAAGAACAAGAAAGAAACCCTAAGCCCAGCAGGAGAAGAGAAATCATAAAGATCAGAGCAGAAATCAATGAAATAGAAACCAAAAAAAACAATAGAACAAATCAACGAAACTAGGAGCTGGTTCTTTGAAAGAATTAATAAAATTGATAAACCCCTGGCCCGACTTACCAAAAAGAAAAGAGAAAGGACCCAATTAAATAAAATCATGAATGAAAGAGGAGAGATCACAACTAACACCAAAGAAATACAAACTATTATAAGAACATACTATGAGCAACTCTACGGCAATAAATTTGACAATCTGGAAGAAATGGATGCATTCCTAGAAACATATAAACTACCACAACTGAGCCAGGAAGAAATAGAAAGCCTGAACAGACCCATAACCAGTAAGGAGATTGAAACAGTCATTAAAAATCTCCAAACAAACAAAAGCCCAGGGCCAGACGGCTTCCCGGGGGAATTCTACCAAACATTTAAAGAAGAACTAATTCCTATTCTCCTGAAACTGTTCCAAAAAATAGAAATGGAAGGAAAACTTCCAAACTCATTTTATGAGGCCAGCATCACCTTGATCCCAAAACCAGACAAGGATCCCACCAAAAAAGAGAGCTATAGACCGATATCGTTGATGAACACAGATGTGAAAATACTCAACAAAATACTAGCCAATAGGATTCAACAGTACATTAAAAGGATTATTCACCACGACCAAGTGGGATTTATTCCAGGGCTGCAAGGTTGGTTCAACATCCGCAAATCAGTCAATGTGATACAACACATCAATAAAAGAAAGAACAAGAACCATATGATACTCTCAATAGATGCTGAAAAAGCATTTGACAAAGTACAACATCCCTTCCTGATCAAAACTCTTCAAAGTGTAGGGATAGAGGGCACATACCTCAATATCATCAAAGCCATCTATGAAAAACCCACCGCAAATATCATTCTCAATGGAGAAAAACTGAAAGCTTTTCCGCTAAGGTCAGGAACACGGCAGGGATGTCCATTATCACCACTGCTATTCAACATCGTACTAGAGGTCCTAGCCTCAGCAATCAGACAACAAAAGGAAATTAAAGGCATCCAAATCGGCAAAGAAGAAGTCAAATTATCACTCTTCGCAGATGATATGATACTATATGTGGAAAACCCAAAAGACTCCACTCCAAAACTGCTAGAACTTATACAGGAATTCAGTAAAGTGTCAGGATATAAAATCAATGCACAGAAATCAGTTGCATTTCTCTACACCAACAGCAAGACAGAAGAAAGAGATATTAAGGAGTCAATCCCATTTACAATTGCATCCAAAACCATAAGATACCTAGGAATAAACCTAACCAAAGAGACACAGAATCTATACTCAGAAAACTATAAAGTACTCATGAAAGAAATTGAGGAAGACACAAAGAAATGGAAAAATGTTCCATGCTCCTGGATTGGAAGAATAAATATTGTGAAAATGTCTATGCTACCTAAAGCAATCTACACATTTAATGCAATTCCTATCAAAGTACCATCCATCTTTTTCAAAGAAATGGAACAAATAATGCTAAAATTTATATGGAACCAGAAAAGACCTCGAATAGCCAAAGGGATATTGAAAAAGAAAGCCAACGTTGGTGGCATCACAATTCCGGCCTTCAAGCTCTATTACAAAGCTGTCATCATCAAGACAACATGGTACTGGCACAAAAACAGACACATAGATCAATGGAACAGAATAGAGAGCCCAGAAATAGACCCTCAAATCTATGGTCAACTAATCTTCGACAAAGCAGGAAAGAATGTCCAATGGAAAAAAGACAGCCTTTTCAATAAATGGTGCTGGGAAAATTGGACAGCCACATGCAGAAAAATGAAATTGGACCATTTCCTTACACCACACACAAAAATAGACTCAAAATGGATGAAGGACCTCAATGTATGAAAGGAATCCATCAAAATCCTTGAGGAGAACACGGGCAGCAACCTCTTCGACCTCTGCCGCAGCAATATCTTCCTAGGAACAACGCAAAAGGCAAGGGAAGCAAGGGAAAAAATGAACTACTGGGATTTCATCAAGATCAAAAGCTTTTGCACAGCAAAGGAAACAATTAACAAAATCAAAAGACAACTGACAGAATGGGAGAAGATATTTGCAAACGACATATCAGATAAAGGACTAGTGTCCAGAATCTATAAAGAACTTAGCAAACTCAACACCCAAAGAACAAATAATCCAATCAAGAAATGGGCAGAAGACATGAACAGACATTTCTGCAAAGAAGACATCCAGATGGCCAACAGACACATGAAAAAGTGCTCCATATCACTCGGCATCAGGGAAATACAAATCAAAACCACAATGAGATATCACCTCACACCAGTCAGAATGGCTAAAATCAACAAGTCAGGAAATGACAGATGCTGGCAAGGATGCGGAGAAAGGGGAACCCTCCTACACTGTTGGTGGGAATGCAAGCTGGTGCAGCTACTCTGGAAAACAGCATGGAGGTTCCTCAAAATGTTGAAAATAGAACTGCCCTATGACCCAGCAATTGCACTATTGGGTATTTACCCTAAAGATACAAATGTAGTGATCCAAAGGGACACATGCACCCGAATGTTTATAGCAGCAATGTCCACAATAGCCAAACTATGGAAAGAACCTAGATGTCCATCAACAGATGAATGGATCAAGAAGATGTGGTATATATACACAATGGCATACTATGCAGCCATCAAAAGAAATGAAATCTTGCCATTTGCAACAACATGGATGGAACTAGAGCGTATCATGCTTAGCGAAATAAGTCAAGCAGAGAAAGACAACTATCATATGATCTCCCTGATATGAGGAAGTGGTGATGCAACATGGAGGCTTAAGTGGGTAGAAGAAGAATAAATGAAACAAGATGGGATTGGGAGGGAGACAAACCATAAGTGACTCTTAATCTCACAAAACAAACTGAGGGTTGCCGGGGGGAGGGGGTTTGGGAGAAGGGGGTGGGATTATGGTCATTGGGGAGGGTATGTGCTTTGGTGAGTGCTGTGAAGTGTGTAAACCTGGTGATTCACAGACCTGTACCCCTGGGGATAAAAATATATGTTTATAAAAAATAAAAAATTAAAAAAAAAAAAAAACTCAGGAGATCTGCTGTACATTATACATATGGTCAACAACAATATATTATACACTGAAATATTTGTTAAGAAGATAGAATTTTGTTAAGTGTTCTTTACCATTGTAAAATAAAATTTTAAAAGGTGACAGGTATGGAGGTAGAGGGTGGCATGTTAGAATTTAAGGAAAGTGAAGCGTCTGTGAAATCTGCTGGATTTTTACCCATCTACTTTCAATCAGTTTACCTTTGCGCAAAGCATCTGATAGTAGAACTGTTCACAGAGAAACAGAAGTAGTTTAGGGAAAATACAAGCTCATATAACTCTATCACGTGATATCCTCAAACTAGAATTACAAGATATAAGAAGTATTAAAATATTATCTTTGGGAAATCTGTGACATGGGCATTATATTCTTAATATGCTTTGCAATAACAAACAAAAAACAAACAATCAAAAAATCATCCTTAAGAAGCCAAGGAAACTGATTCTCTCCATTTAATTTTGACCCAGAGAGAAGAAATGCCTAACAAAGAAGATAGATGGGAAGCTGCATTCAGAAAATGTGATCAAATGATCTGAAAGTATTCATAATCACCATAGTTAAAACCAGTAACCTGATCAGAGCAAAACATCAAAATAAGCAAATAAAAACTAACAGAGCACATTCTTTTGAAAGTGCCAAGTTCTTTCTTTCCCTGTCTTCCCCAGGCTAATTCCTAATCATGATTTTGATTCCTAAACCCCTAAAACTGTTTTGTGCCCCCTCCAAAAGCACCCACAACACTTTGCACCTACCATCATCACAGCATTTATCAGCTCAACATTTTCTCTATGTATCTCCTCCACAGACTCTATCTTATTCATGCCAGCCAACTAGTAGGCATTCAGTACATATTTGCTGATTTAATCAATAAAGGTAGGAATGATTCCATGTTCTTTGTTCCTGAAAAGGACAATTAGTCATAATAGAGTAGATATTTTCAAAAAACAAAATTCTGCCATTAAAATGTTAAGAGATTCTGATAAGGTAGTTATCTGATTAGCAGTTAAAAGGAGAAAACACACACAACCAAGAATTATTTATTATAAGCCATTGGCAAGGGACACCTAAGAACACCGTAAGAAAATCAAAATCCATAATGAATTGAATTTGCTAAGATGGATAAGAACAATAAAAAAGTATCTCTTGTTATGTGTAACAGGAATAAAAATAGTACAAGAAATGAAGGAGCAGGAGGCTGGCTGAGGACAAAGCAAAAGCTGGCGCCTTGCACCCCCCCCCTTCACCCGCTCCCCTCCATATGTGTGGCATTCCTCAGGCACCCCTGACTGCCATAAAATGATAAATGGTTAACTTGCTGAGATCACAGTCCTGCAAGACAGGAGTCTCCCTTGGTTTGCAAATGTCCTTGAGATTACAACAAAGAAGTTACCTTATCAATAGCCCTAATGTCACCCTCCCCTCAATGAGAAACGGAAGGAGGCGGAGGTAGAAGGAAAAGTAAATAAAGTTAAATTTCTTCTTAAAGATTTTTATTTATTTATTTGACAGAGATAGATCACAAGTAGGCAGAGAGGCAGGCAGAGAGAGAGAGGAGGAAGCAGTCTCCCGGCTGAGCAGAGAGCCCGATGCGGGACTCGATCCCAAGACCCTGAGATCATGACCTGAGCCGAAGGCAGCGGCTTAACCCACTGAGCCACCCAGGCGCCCCAAATTTCTTCTAACCCTAAATCTCATTAACAGGGATGCTTGATAGCAGGAATGTAACATTCCACCAGGAGACTCCCAATTGTGTTCAAACTATCAATCAATAAGCTCAGCCCTACCCGAAACTTGTTTGTACCTGTCTATAAAAACCCTGCACCAACCCAGCTCTGGTCCTCTCGGTGTCATCAGCAAAGAGCGCTGCAGAGGTCCAGGTTCGAACCTGCAATAAACGACCCTTGCTGATTTGCTTTGACTCACGTCTCTGGTGGTCTTTTAAGGTGGGGGTAATACTCTATTGGCATTTCAGAAATAGTCACTTGCACAAGGCTCTGTGGTAAATTCTGTGGATATATACACAAGAAATGCTGTGCAATCTCTAATCTCAAGATTATAATCAAAATTGGGAAAAGGGTTCCTTTTAGGGGATGAAGAAAAGATATAAAAAACTATATTTGTAAATTCCTTCTATAGACAATATATTCCACAGAAATATAAAGAAGAGAGGTAGTACTTCCAGCCGAAAGAGCTGAGAAGAGCTCTGACTGGTAAACTAAGGGATGGAAGAATGCGTGATTTAACAGTCATTCTGTGAAGACAAAAACAAGAAAATGTGCTTTTCATCAAAGCATTAGAAAAGAAGGGAAACACATTTCAATCTATTTTTCTCATGTATGTGTTTTCCCTAATTTGGGTGAGAAGAAGAAAAAAAGAAGAGATTGAACACAAATGAACTAAGGTAGGAATAGTCATCCTTTAAAGCTTTTACATTCAGGGATGTCTGGGTGGCTCAGCTGGTTATGTGTCTGCCTTCAACTCAGGTCATGATCTCATGATCCTGTGGTCCTGGGATCGAGCCCAGCGTGGGGCTTTTTGCTCAGCAGGAGCCTTCTTCTCCCTCTGCCTGCTGCTCCCCTTGCTTGTGTGTGCTCTCTAACAAATAAATAAAATCTTTTAAAAAATAAATAAATAAATAAACCTTTCACATTCAAATGCTGCTCAATAAAATGCTTCCCCTCAGGAAATATTTTCATATAGATCCAGTTTAAAGGTGACAAACTTAACAGCCTGAAATTAATAAAAGCATCCATCCACAGCCTTAAAATACTGGATGAAGGAAATGGACTGAGTGTACATAATGAAGTAAAGGACTCAGACTCAGTGGGACTAGCAAAGCTCACTGTTGCACTCTCTGCCTCTGAGGTTTGGGACATTTTTGCCCTTGGATACATGGACACATTTTTACTCCAAAATGAGAACCTTTAACTCTGTCTGGTTTGCCAAGGCTTTTATTTTCCCTCAACTTCAAATGAGAAGTTTATTCTTAGCAATGAAAGCCTCTATTTTCATTGCCTTTCAAGACCCAATTTAAAGCCAAGATGCAAAAGGTCAATGGTTTAATATAATTTCACTTTCCTTCATATAAAACATTTTTAAAATAGTATTTATATTTTTTAGAATATATGATACCTGTATTCAATCCCTGAAGGGAGAAAATAGCTAAATAATTGTGTAGTTCATATATATTTAGATCTTTCCATGTTTAAGATAGTGATGAAATTTTTCAAATGCACACTTTACCTAAAATTACATTTCTTCCATAAGCCAAAATATGGCAATTAAATGTTTTTTTGTTTGTTTGTTTTTTACTTTTTGCAAAATCAGGAAGTTAATATAGAGAAATGAAACTGAATATTTCAAGTCTCAGGGACAATTAATATTAAAAAACAGAATAGTAAATGTATTTTTAAATGATTAAAGAACTATTATAATATATAATACTGATAACATATTAATGAGACCATGTGGCTATTTCCTTAATTTTATTATAGTTTAATCCCAAAGGGCACTATGGCAATATGAATAAATTACAAAGAACATGCTAACAACGAAAAACAGAAGGAAATATCTCCTTCCTCACCCAAGCCTCTGCACCTTGAGTTTTCTGTCACTGGAATGTTGTTTCTTTTCTCCTCTTCTTCTGGAACATGAGCTTCTTCCCATCCCATCCTCTGTTATTTCCTACCTTATGACGTCTCAGCAGATAACACAAATTAAAATTATTTTGCTTTTCATCTATTTCCCTCATTAGGTCAGGGACCTGCCCCTCCCATTTGCCACTATAGACCCACTACTACAGCCATTGCTGAGAACAGTTTAAAGATAAATACTGAAATAATACCAGGTTTCTTTTCCTAACCATAGATGTGTTGATATATTTTATTTTTGTTTACATTTGTCTCAAGATATTTTCTGATTTTCCTTTGAGTTCATTTTTAACCCACTGGTTGTTCAGGATTATGTTAATTTCCACATATTTGTGATTTTCCAGTTTTCTTTCTGTTAATAATTTCTAGTTTCATACCATTGTGGTTAGAAGGAAGGAAGGAAGGACAAATCAGAGAAGTAAAATATGTTGCCAAAGACATGATGTTATACATAGAAAATACTAAGGACTCCTTAAAACAACAACAACAACAACAAAACACAAAACAAAACAAAAAAACTTGCCAGAACTAATAATTCAATAACTTGCAAAATACAAAGTCAATATGCAAAAATCAGTTGCATTTCTCCACAATGATAACAAACTATCATAAAGAAAAATTAATAATCCCACTAAGAAAAAGAAAACAATCCCATTTACAATAATAACAAGAACAATAAAATGCATAGGAATAAATTTAACCAAGGAAGTGAAAGATCTGCATACTGAAAAATAAATAAACCCACAAATGGAAAGATACTTCATGCTCATGAGCTCAGAAAGAATATTTTTAAAATGTCATACTACCCAAAGCAATCTACAGATTAACACAAAGTGATCTACAGATTAACACAATGTCTATCAAAATATCAACGGCATGCATATGATGGTGGTAAATTTTGTTCCTAAATTGATGATTTTAAAGAAGTTACAATCTTAAAGTGTTCTTCCTGTTTTCAGGCACTTGATAAGAATGGAGCCATTCAAATACCATGTACAAAATCTACTCCAGTGATATTCTATATTCAAAACACTACTCTATATTTATGCCAGCTAAAGAACGAAATATAGTAAAGAAAGTCATATCATACAATGCAATTATTTTTAATACTTAAAAAAGTAATTCTACAAATGAGGCTGGAATGAGTTATAGCTAATAAAATGGAAGCCATGGACATAAATCCACAAAGGAGTTAAGCAATACAACAGCAATTTTTTTTCTTTTGACTTAAAAAGTTTTTTCTTTTTTTCTTCTTTTTTTTTTTTTTAAGCAAGCCTTGCTGGCACTATCAACAATAATCCCCGAGTAGCAGCTGGCACCTGGAGAGTACAGAGCAGTGTTTGAGAGCAAAGGCACTAATGTCAAACAATCTGGATCTGAAAGCTGACTCTTCCATCAGCTGACTCTAGATGAATCACTTAAATTTTCCGTGCCTCAATTTCCTCATCTCTTAAAATGGGGATTATCCTGATAACTCTTTTCTTATGAAGATTACATGAATTAATTTGTGTACAGTGTGAAAAGTCAATACTCAGCATACATTTAACCCTCCAAATAGTAGCCATTATTTTTTTTTAAGATTTTATTTATTTATTTGACAGAGAGATCACAAGTAGGCAGAGAGGCAGGCAGAGAAAGAGAGAGAGAGAGGAGGAAGCAGGCTCCCTGCTGAGCAAAGAGCCCGATGTGGGACTCGATCCCAGGACCTTGAGATCGTGACCTGAGCCAAAGGCAGCGGCTTAACCCACTAAGCCACCCAGGCGCCCCAGTAGCCATTATTTTTATCAGAAAAGACTACAAACACAGGCAGGCATGATGTGTGTGGGAAAGGGTAGTATCAACCATCTTATGGAAACCGAAAAGAGCTTGAACACAGACTCAATTAAATTCACTCTTCATTGAACTGCTGGCATGTACAGAAAAATTTGGAAGACAAAATGTACAAAATATGACATCCCTCAAGCAATAAAAAGATAAAGCATTTACATAACCATGCACCCAAACAGAATAATTCTCAGATATGTATAAACAAGAGTTGATGAAATAGCCTGATTACTCTCATCAGTTAACTTTTACAAGGAAAGATAAATTTGAGGTTGAACTTGAAGAATAAATAGGCCATTCATAAATAGAGAAGAGGAAGGAAAGCCTGGGAAATACAATGACAGGGACACAAATTTGTAGGAAAGGCAGGTATTTTATGTCTATAGTAAATATTCAGACTATGGTAACATACAAAATGTGGGAATATTAGAAATGGCAAATACGCCCCCCAAATAATATAGAGAGAGTCAATGAGTTTATCAGTAATTCCATAACACTAGAAAATAATAAGTAAGGAACAAAATCCATTTTTTAAAGATTTATGTATTTATTTCAGAGCAAGAGAGAAAGCATGAGTAGGGGGGCAAAGGGACTAGGAGACATAGTCTAAAGCAGACTTTTCTGAGTGTGGAGCCCAACTGAGGGCTCAATCCAAGACCCTGAGATCTTGACCTGAGCGGAAACCAAGATGCTTAACTGACTGAGCCACCCGGGCATTCCCCAAAGGAATCTATTTTTAAATAGTAGCATACTTGCTCATAATCAAGTAAAAATATTTATTATCCTGCCCACTTTGTCTTTCCTGCTTTGCAGCTAAATTATAATAATCATTATTATAATGAGATTATACAATTAGTAGTTCTCTAAGTAGAATCCATTATGTTCATATGTATTTATATTTAGCAAAGCTGCAAAATTAAAGGACAACAATAAGTTTTAAGACTTAAGATGTAATACACGGATGAAATTTCATTGGACTTGTTGATTTCTGTCATTTATTGAGAAAGCAAGAGAAGGTAAAAAAAAAAAAAACAAAAGATAAATAGTAGGTATAATGAATGAAAATAAATAGGACAATTTTTCATTTTTTAAAGAACTTGCTCCTCTCCTTTAGAAATATGTACTGAAGATAAAACAGGAAACTGCTATTTCTGGCAATAATACTGTTCAGAAGACAAATCTAATTATCTTTGGTTTTCTTTACATGGCACCTATTGGCAATTGTCTTGTTAATTCTCTGACTTTGAAGGTTTCATAATGTAAAATAAGAAAAGATTTCTTTTATTCATTTATTTGAGAGAGAGTGAATGAGAGAGAGCACAAGATGGAGGAGGGTCAGAAGGAGAAGCAAACTTCCCGCTGAGTAGGGAGCCTGATGTGGGGCTCTATCCTGGGACTCTGGGCTCATGATTTGACCAAAGGTAGCCGCTTAACCAACTGAGTCACCCAGGTGCTCCAAGAAAAATATTTACATGACCATAAGCAGAAAGGATATGAAAAAATGTAAGAGTATAAGACAAATTTCTTTCATCCTCAAGGAAAACCCTCATCCTCTTTTGGTGTCTACTTAGGTGTAAGAGACACCAAAAGAAAATAATTATTGAGTTTTATTGGAATTCCTGTCTTCTATGTTTGTTGTAACATCTTTATTCTGTACCCATATCTAAAATGCTACCCTTTGTATTTTGCACTTACATAAAAGTGATAAGGAGGAAATGATGTCCTTTATTTAAGTCAACACTACAGATCTCCAAGTGTTCCTGATCAGTCCAACCGCTCTATACTGCCCTGATACCCTCCTCACCAAGATTCATGGCAGGCCCCTGAATCATTCAGCAGGAATACCACCTAATGCTCCCTTTAAAGTAACTAGGATCCCCAAAGGGACCTATATTTAAGGAAAGACCACCCCCACAGCTGCCAATTCTGTCACCCCTCCATTGTTTGTGGCTCCACTCCAACAGACCACCATGCTTCCATGTCAAAACACCTTGAGCCTCATCTCTGACAACTGCCTTAAAAAGCAGTTCCAAGGAAAATATCCAATTGGAGTTGACTAACTACCTTTCCCTCGATGATCAGCATGGCTAATCCTGATCTTGTTTACATCAGATATTACCAGAATGCAAATTTCTCCTATTTAAGTATGTGTACACGTCTTACTCTATATCACTTCAGGCTTTGTTTGGCACAACTGAGTATGCCTTTTTTTGAAACACGTTTTCTTTTGTTTTTGCAGACACCACCCTCTCCAGACCCCCTTACCTCACTAATTTCTCTCACTCTTCACACCTAGTTCCTCCGTGTTTCCAGATCTTTAGAATCTAGAATGACTCAGCCCCCGGTTCTTGACATTCTCCTTTGGTCTCTCTCATCACTCATGAGGTAATCTCGTTCAATCTCACAATTTTATGGATCATATCATTAATAAAGAGATGAATATCAAACTTACATGTTCTGAACTTTACTCTTAGTTCAAGACTCATGTAGCTAACTCTCTAGACAAATCACCACTTGGATGCCTAAGAGTAAACCAGACTTAAAACATTAAAAAGTAAGAAAGTCCTGCATCTTCCTCAATCTCCCTCACCTCAGGAAAAGACACCACCATTCTTTCAGTTGTTTAAGGCAATAAACAATGTCATTTTGTATGTCTCTTCTGCTCTCACACTTCATATCTTCTTCATGACCAAGTCAGGTTAGCTCTATCTTCAAAATATAAGTTGGATCCAACCGATAACCTTCACCTCCACAACTACAGCCCTAGTTCAAGCCACCAACATCTCTTGCAAGGACAACAAACCAGTTTCTAACTTGGCCTCTTATTTTACTGTCCACTCAGCCTTTGGTGTGTCCCTATAGATTCTTACAATGCTCACATATCTATTCTCTGACTTACCTGTTGATACCTTTACTCAGGTTTGAAAAGAGAACAAACTTTAAAAAAATAATTTGGGGGGAGAGAGTGTAGTGTCAGGAAGGAAACAAATCTTGCTTAATTTCACCACCTAATAGCTACCATTGCTTTTCCGTTCTCCTTTTCACTAAGAAATGTGTCAAAGGAAAAAGTAACCATCCAGATGGTGGTTTTATTTCCATCCATCATCAATGCCCTCTCAATTATGAAATATAATGCCCCTTTCTCAGTTTTCATTCTCCTTGTTCTCCTTATACTATTATTTTAAATGTTTCTTTTTCAGTTTTCTTTATCTTTCTCTCCTCTCTAATTTTAATGCAGGTTCTCAATCTACTTCACTGATCATTTCTTTCCTCACTGAAATCTTCTCCTTTTCTCAAAAAGAGTTATTAAAAATCTACTCGACTTCCTTTACACATTAGACTTAATTCACACCTATGATTTCAACCATCCCCATTTTTTATGTGATTAAGGAGGCTTAGAATTTGGAAAAGATCTCAGGATTAGGAATATGCACATATATCCCAATTTTCCATCTTTTAATATATTAACGTCATTTTTATGTAACCATATTTGTTCAGATATAATAGGTTACCAAAAAAGTAGGTAAATCGTTTTCCATAGCCAGACACCTGTTCTAATCATTCTGCTTCTGCTTTCTATCTCTGGAACTCTTGCTGTTAACTCAGGCTCAGTTGTCTCTAATGATTACCTTTCTCTAATGTCCCATATCCAATCAGTGACTTTTCCATTTCAATGCTTCTTACAGCTTCCCATTTCTTTCCATTGATGCTCAGGCCCCTATCACTTCTCACCTGGATTACTTCACTAGAATTATAATTGGTCTCGAGGATTCAGACTCTTCTCTTCACTCTCCATCTTGCTTCCTATTGATAGATTAATCTTCCTAAAAGACCTACAACACATTTTCCATCATGTCATTTCACTGCTCAAAAATCTCCAGCGACCGAGAACACAGAAAAATGAAAATAAATCACTTGCTTGGGAGAGGGACTCAGGACTCAGTTATTTTTTTCTTTTCTTTTTAAATTCAACATTATTTTTATGATTGCTGTTTTGTATGACTAGTGTAATAAAATTAATTACCTAGAATTTAAAATTCAAGTGACCTCTACAGTATGTTTCCAACATCATTTTTGCACTTCTTCTTAAACTGCTCCATGAAATAAAATTCCCACTCTCTCTATATACCCTGCATTTTCAGACTAGGAAAATTACACCTCTGAATTATTTTACAATTAAATTCCACCACTGTATACATTTCTTAATTACATTAGCTGGAAATAATTCTCTTTTATACAGAACAAACTTAATGTCTTAAAAGATCCAATCATTTGACACTCAGCATTTAACATTTTACTGGTATTTATGTTTTCATTTTTATTTGTATTTTTCCCCAAATTGAAAGAAAAACATATCCTTATGAATAAGAACTGTTCCTCTCCTTTGAAATGCAGAACATAGAAACTTGAAAACACATAGTAACTTGAAAATATTTAATAGATATTTATTATTTCATTAGGTAAATGATCGAATGTTTCCAAAGCAACAAGGTATTTTCTCATGGAGTAACTTTGCTTTTGTTTTTAAATTAAAACCAGAAGCAAAGAAGTGTTGTGTTTGGAAACTCTTCCCAAAAAGCCAGCATTATACCAATTGTTCAATCTAGTACGAAGAGATTGAGTATAAATGGGACATATCTACTATAGCAACTTATTTATTGCTATAATAAATACATTTAATAAAGTATAAATGAGACATTCTCCTCTCTCTAACTAAATTAGAAGGTGCCATTCAGCACCCAGCTCTCCAACTTTACCTAAAGGCGCAAGGAGTACAAGCAACACTCTGTCCCTTTGGCTTTGTCTTCATGTGCACCACTGAGAGACTAACACTCACTTGAATTGCTATCATTGTGGAGCATGGGAGAAATTCACTGGAGCCATCATTAATGCTTTTTTAATGAAATATTAAATTGCTGTGGCACAGAGTGTATGTAGTGCGACAGCTTAACAGCAGCCCAAGGGGGGAAAAACTTGTAAACATATAAATAATTAGGACATCATTTCTCTTTTCCCTTCTTTTCCAATGAGACAACTAAGCTGGATCAAAAGAAAGCAAATGAATATATCTAGTTTCTTGGACAGATTAACTGATATTTTTACTACACATTTAATCCATGTTTCACTGCAGTAAGCAATTCAGGCAAAGATCTGATTACTCTATTTATCATTTGATAATCTTTACAAAAGCTGAAAATTATACTCATTCTAAATCTTATGTTAGCTGGCAGTAAACACAGCTCAGAGATGAGATGGCCAAGGGGCTGCTTTATAAGATGCTGGTAAATTACCAGAGGATGCAAAATCCTCTTCTGGCCTCTGCTTGCCACCCCCATTGATGGCAAAAGAGAAAGGTGACAGACAGTTCAACCACCACCTTAGCCACCAGATGCTGCTTCTGTTAGTATTCACCTGAGAAAAATCATAACTGGAGCTATTGTTTATTGAATATATTTCCTATGTTCAAGGCATATACTGAAGCTGGGGAAGTAGAATTTTCAGTCTAGAGGTCATGGAGTCATGATAACTAGAGCGTCCACTGATTCTTTAGGGAAAAAAAAAAAAAGTTGAATCCAATTATGTAGGAAAGTATTTTCTTTATGGTTTTTAACTTGAACACAATGAATAACAAATTTATAAAATACAGGAATTTTCAATTTAATTCTCTCTGTTCATGCTGACTTCACAGTAGTAGATTACAAAAATCCCCAGGGAAATTGTTCTTTTCAACTATATTTCCTACCACTGCAGCTCTTAAGTACATAAAAGAAGCTCAAGACATCTTTAAATTCTACCATTACATTTTGATTCCAAATAAAATGCTACTGCCAGTCACAGATATTTGTGATGCTATTTGCTGGATGAACAAATAACATGTATATCTCAGAGCAATCATATTACTTCTCCATAGTGTCAATCTCCATTCGTTACTTTCACCCAAAGATATCTATTACCAGGATTATTTCTTTCCACACTGCATAAAAGAGGTGTCTGGCTTTGAGATACCAAATGATACTGCAGAATTTGCAGATATTTGGGATGGTGACTGGATGATTTTCTGCTTCTGTTTCCCAGTGCTCTTACTTGCTTCAAATGAAACTCTCCCTCAAGATGTCCTTCAAAAGTGCCATCTTCCACCCCCACATCATTTTTGCCATTGACCTCTGTCATCATTGACAGGCAGTGCTTTAAACTGATTTTATTCAATGAATGGAACACATATTCTTTTGGGACCTGGATACGGATCTTAATAAAGACTTTTTTAAAACACTGAAGAAATGGCACTGCAGTGGCAGGCTTAAGTCCTCTTAACTACTGAGAAGACTGATATGTTGCCAGTGCTCTGAAAAGCCTCAGCTGGATTTACAAATGGATCTATGAATGTAACTACTGATTTTTATCTGTGTTTAATTTCCTATTTCTTTCCAAAACTAGATTCTATGAGCCTGAAGTAACGATACTAACAAAAACACACACCCATTTCCCTCTGGATTGCTTAATGTTAGCCTCAAATTTATCCCTGATCTTCTCACCATCCACTGCAGATAGGATAATGAAATTTATAGTGTTTATGAGAAAAAAATATTTGTTCTTATAAATGAATCCTTGTATGATGCCTCAAACACTGGTTGAACCCTGAAAATATAAATCATGCACCCCTATGCTTCCCAATGTTCATACGGTTTCAAAGTAAATTTCAGTCCCATTACTTTTATTGGCATTTTTGGCTTCTTGGTCCCTCCTCCATCAATTATGAAACTATTTGTCATGGCATTATGTATTCTCAGTTTCAGTTCAAATTAGGTCAGAGCCTTTTTCTGTTCTTTCACTGACATATTACGAACACCCAATCAGTACCTGGCACATAGCTCATTAACATTTGTCAAATAAGCAAACAACATCTGTAACTTAGAGCAATCATATAACTTCTTTTTACAGTAATCTCCATCTGTTACCTTTACCCAAATATTTTTAAATCCCAGGATTATTTCTTCCCAGAAGTCCTTGACTCTTTCCAATTTTCACATACCCAGAAGTACTAGTATCATCCAAATTTCTATTACTTGTAAAAATGAAGTTATTTTCAGTATTTTATCTTATTTTTCAACATGCTACAAAATAGCAGACTCTAATACTGTCAGTTTTAGGCCTCAGGGTTCAGGATGGGGGGCAATGTATAGGCAAATAAATCAAATAAATTCAAATCCATGTGATCTGGAAAAAATATGTAACATCTATGTTATGTTCATAACAATTTATTACAAAACACATTTAAACAACTTTAAACCAATAACTGTAATGCAGACTCTAAATAAGTAGATGAAACTTATTTACAACTTTAACCCTGTTGAGTATATCAGTAAAGAATTCAGCAATCCAGAAGTTCTTCTACATGTTTGTACGTTCTGGAATTTAGAGATTAAAAATTTGCAGATGCTAGAATTACTTCGAAATTTAATTCTGAATCTAGTCAATTAAAAGTTGCAATGACCTAATTTGCTTTCTTATCACAAAGGCTATAAGATTCTGGGGCACCTGGTGGCTCAAGTGGTTGAGCATCCAACTCTTAATTTTGGCTAAGGGTATGGTCTTGGGGTGATTAGATCAAGCCCCATGTCAGCTCTCACTAGGCATAGAGCCTGTTTTGGATTCTCTCTCTCCCTCTACTGCCCCTTCCAATTTCACCCTTAAAACAACAACAACAAAAACCTATAAGATCTACTATACTCAAGCAGGGTTTTTCCACCTAAATTTTAGAGAGAAAAAAAAAACCTTTAAATTTCAAGTGCAAAGACAGAAATAGGGCACATATTCATCCACAATGTTCCTTAATCCTTTTAATAATCCCAGTTCAAATTGTAATCACTTTCAATCTATACTGTAGCAAAAATCTTCTATCTAAATTTGACACTTACTTATCCTTCTCTCTCTCCTACTCCAAATGATCACACTCAGTTCAATCCTAGCTGAAGATTATCAATTATTAAGAGCCAATGGGCTGACAATTTACCAGAGTAAATCTCACTGGACACAGTATTACTCCTACAGTGACCCTGTCTAAACATTCTTTAGAGTTCCTGTCTCAAAAAAACTCATTTCCGGTAAAACCTAAAGAGAAATAATTCTCATATTCCAGCTCTAGATTTTTCTATCTGGATAGCTTTATTGAACTTATTTAATTTATCAAAAAAAAAAAAAAAAAACAAGAAAAACTCTGGTTGCCAGCTGGCAGCCATAAACTTCAAATAACAGCTCAAATGACTACAATTCAATCTATTTTGTGATTCATCATTCAACTGTCCTTACTCATTATACTGCATTTTAGAAAATTCTGTGTATGCTTCCTAGACATGTATTAGAGTGATTATAAATGAATTAAACATTATTAATCCAACACTGTAACTGGTTACTATCTGATGCTGCTTAGTGACTTAATTATGTTAGACAGACTAAATTGTCTCAAATGAACCTTCACAAAGGTCCTTAATAAAATAAAACAGTGATTTTATTTTGTGTTATCTACCTTCTGCCAGAAGGTTCTCTAGGGGCTTCTGCAGTTTTCTTTTCTTTCCTATTAGCTAGAAAGCACAATCTAGTAAGCCTGTGAACCTTGCAGGAGCTTACTCTGAAAATATTTCTCACTCTTTGACAAGCACCATGGTAAGATTTGGGGCTGCTGTGTAAGCAGCAAGATTTAGTGGTTTTCTCTTAAGGGAGCTGGTTACTAAAGTGACTTAGAATGCCTTAGGAAAGAAAGAAAGGAAGAACTTTCACATTGATAGTGTGTGGAGGGGATAACTTTGTATAAAATTTTGAGCCGAGCATATATTTGAAATAGAGAGGAAATTTCCAAAGCCGAATTTAAAAAGTCAGCAGATTCATAGAGGAACTGCCTCAGACAGCAGGCTGTAAAAGACATTAAATTTTAAATAAGGGGTTACATTGTTCCTTCGGTTTGCTTTGTGCAATACCAGAAGTTCCTGAGTGAGGGTAGGCAATTCGTCTATTATTTTTAAGACAGAGCATATTAGCCATGACTTCACTCAGAAAGAGGCCCTTCACCCATGAGAGGTGCAGTGAGAGGTTGACGTGCACAAAGTATTGCTCATTCCCACAGCTGTTTTGACAGGCAGGTCAAATACGTGAGAAAGGATAACAGCATAATAAAGTCACTACACTTCTGAGCAAGATGTGCAATGTAGCAGTCAAAGTGTGGGTCTTTGTGGGAAAATAGCAGACAAAAGTGGTTCACTGTAGGAAAGAACAGCCTGGGACATTGGATGCTTTCTAGACTAGTGGTTGCTATTCTTAGTCTTGTCTCAGTATGAAACCCATGCTCAGTGGAGCAAGGCCATTGTACAGAATTATTTATTTCTCCTTCCCCTGCACATTCCCAAAGAGAAAACACCACAGGCACACCAACAATACAGAACTCTCGTATTTAGAGACTCTTCAATTTTCAACACTCCTTACTTAGAGTACCAGATCATATTGGGATTTTCCAGATGTTTTACAGTTCTTTTGTTTCTGAATATCATCCCCTTGTGCAGGGCACAATGATGCTGACAGCAAAAACTGGAAAAAAAGAATTCCATTTACTGTCATTGAAACTTCCAGTCCTTGCAATGCATACCTAAGCTACTATCAGGGAGATAGATACCATATTATCAAGAATATATATCTAAATTCCATCTTGAGCTTTATAAATTTTGATTGGTCAACACTGACAAACATAAAGAGTCTATTAGATCTAAAAGCATTTAAGAATTAACCAAACAAGTCACTTCAGTGTAAGTCCCACATTTTGTATGTTTTACTTAAAGAAAGGAAAAATACATAAATATGGTTTGTTTCACACAGGTGAAGTAGGAAGACATGAACGAGGAAGTAGAGAGCTTCTTTCCAGCCAACTGGGAAGAGCACTAACAAATAGCTCACCAAAATTTAACCACTAGTAGTGCTCAGAAAAGGCCTACTAGGGCTTCATAATTGGGCCCTTGGGGGAAATATAAGAAAAAAAAATAAAGACGAGACAGTATAAAGAAAAGTGAATTTTCAAAAAAAAATTTATTGTCAGAAAGCAACAAGAAGTATTTTTGTTTCAAAATGTGAACTCTCCAGGAGTTGTCCCTGATGTGGAATCTTTGAGCACCCCTAGGTAAAAGACACTGGGACTTGAAAAAGAACCCCAACCACCTCAAAAACTAGAACCAAAAATCACTTTTCAGCAATAATCTGAAAGGAATTTATACCAAGATGTGATTAATTGGACTGGGCATCATTCATCCTATTTGCCAAAAACTGAGTAAAGCTGCAAGTCAAAATCAATGTTAGGAGGACATTTTCTTGTGTACTCCCAATATTTCCCAAGCAGAAAAACGCAAAAGTTGTAAATAAAACTGGTCATCTCTTTCATTGCTTTCAAACAACGTGAGATCTGGTCACCCAACTACTTCTATAATTACTTTTTTTTTTTTTTTTTTTTTTTTTTTTTTTTTTTTTTTTTTTTAAACATTTATTTTTTTCCCCAGGGGTACAGGTCTGTGAATCACCAGGTTTACACACTTCACAGCACTCACCAAATCACATACCCTCCCCAATGTCCATAATCCCACCCCCTTCTCCCAAACCCCCTCCCCCCGGCAACCCTTTATCTTCTATTTCTATATCCGTTCAAAGTGCATTCTCCCAGGAAAGTGGTAAGAAAAGTATACAGGGGAAGGGCGATGGATGAAGTTCAGAGCATCCTGCGCAAGTGTAGACACCAAACATAAAACTTTGAAATGGAATGCAAGCTGGAAAGCTCAGTGCCATCAGTGTGTTTTAGAGATTACAGTTTTTCATGTAGCTTTCTTCATGTAAGTGTCATAAAACCAGTCAAAAGAGATAGATTTGATAGTACATGAGTCTAATATAACTGTAACAGATGAACATGGTCTTAGGTTGGACTAACAGCAATGCACATTAAAGTGTGTTCCTGATATTTTTCTACCAATGAAGTTGATTTAATTCTTCCCCAGGTGAACTGAAAACGAGATTAAGTATTTGGACTTTTGGCAAACTTTTGGTCTAGAGAGCCCTTTCTTCCTTAGACAATAAAATAACAGAAAATAGCAATACCATAAAAATAATGATGATAAAATTCTCCTGAATAAACACTGAAAGATAAGGTGAATTTTAGTTCTTTCAAAATTCAGTCTGCGATCATCAAAATCTGTGGGGTTTTGATCCAAAAATAAAACAAATGTCAGGCTTTGTATGGAAAATTCCTCACATAGAATTGTATTGATTTTTCTTCCATTGGAAAAGAGAGAGCAATACAAACAAGTAGATGTTAGAAAGTGAGTGTGTTTAGACCTAAAATATTTCATGAAGCAAATATACCCTTGTACACATCAACACCAACCAGGCAGAAGATTCTGGTTTATTAAATCTCCCTCCCTAACGAAGACTTTGTTAAAAGTTGATGCAATTGTAAGTACAACTCCACTACTCTAATAGACTCTTAAGGAAAAAAAAAAAAAAAGAAAAATATATATATATATATATATATATATATATATATATATATATATATATATATATATTAGACCCTCTTAAACAGTTATCTACACTCTGGAACTCCCCAACATACACATGCTCCAATTTTTTCACTTTTTATTAAATAACTTCATCCCCATAGACATTTATTTTCCTTTTTAATGTTTTTAAGCATTTAATCTGACTGAGTCATAAAGATAAATTGGGAGAATTTAAAAAGGCCAACTGAAATTAGTCCAGGAACTGTTTTCTTATTGTAGGCCACGTGTGTTGAAAATAAATTCTTTAGTCTATTCTTCAGATCTTTAACTCATTAGAATACTTCATAACATAAACACTGTATTTTTACGTATTTAAATCTGATAATCTTTCCCATCAAGATTTCACCTTTATTGGTAAGCTAATTCCTTCTCAATCAGTGCTACTATATTGAAAAATTATTAGATAATGTAGATGAATTAAAAAATAGGTATTAGCCATCCTTGGAGAATGCTATTTAACCAACATATTTTACTGTTAATTGCTAAATAAAGGGAAAAATCATTTTATCTGTCTTTTCTATAAAAGTATCTCAAAAGTAGCCAAATTGCTACTATGAGAAAATGCCTTTCATGAAAGCTTTATGGAATTAGAATATTACCATATTTGCAACCCTTGATTGAATAATAGATCTAGGCAGTGATGATCAATAGGCGATAACAAGAAGAAGAAAATACATTTTGTACTTCTATTAGAAGCACACCAGGCTATCTTCAAAGTAGAAAAACAAAACAAAATAGAAAAACAGAACTTGAATCTGATCCAGCTTCTATCTTCAACTAAGAATCTGTCTTCAGGAACAGGAAATAACAGTTAAGAAAATATGTTAAGGGACACCTTGGTGGCTCAGTCGGTTAAGCCATTGTCATGGGCTCGGGTCATGATCCCAGAATCCTGGGATGGAGTCCTGCATTGGGCTCCTTGCTCAGCGGGGAGCCTGCTTCTCTCTCTCTCTCTGCCTCTGCCTGTCACTCTGCCTGCTTGTGCTCTCTCTCTCTGACAAATATATAAATAAAATCTTAAAAAAAGAAAAGAAATTATGTTAAATGAAAACTATACAAGAAAAAAATGACCCAATTTCTTCAACAATTAAAGTATAAGGAAAAATAAGAGGTATATTAAGATAAATGAGATATATTAGGCAAATACAATAAATGGATATTATTCATCTCTGATTTAAACAAATACACTGTTCTCCTACCCACTTAAGCCCCCATGTTGCATCACCACTTCCTCATATCAGGGAGATCATATGATAGTTGTCTTTCTCTGCTTGACTTATTTCGCTAAGCATGATACGCTCTAGTTCCATCCATGTTGTTGCAAATGGCAAGATTTCATTTCTTTTGATGGCTGCATAGTATTCCATTGTGTATATATACCACATCTTCTTGATCCATTCATCTGTTGATGGACATCTAGGTTCTTTCCATAGTTTGGCTATTGTGGACATTGCTGCTATAAACATTCGGGTGCACGTGCCCCTTCGGATCACTACGTTTGTATCTTTAGGGTAAATACCCAATAGTGCAATTGCTGGGTCATTGGGCAGTTCTATTTTCAACATTTTGAGGAACCTCCATGCTGTTTTTCAGAGTGGTTGCACCAGCTTGCATTCCCACCAACAGTGTAGGAGGGTTCCCCTTTCTCCGCATCCTCGCCAGCATCTGTCATTTCCTGACTTGTTAATTTTAGCCATTCTGACTGGTGTGAGGTGATATCTCATTGTGGTTTTGATTTGTATTTCCCTGATGCCGAGTGATATGGAGCACTTTTTCATGTGTCTGTTGGCCATCTGGATGTCTTCTTTGCAGAAACGTCTGTTCATGTCCTCTGCCCATTACTTGATTGGATTATTTGTTCTTTGGGTGTTGAGTTTGCTGAGTTCTTTATAGATTCTGGACACTAGTCCTTTATCTGATATGTCGTTTGCAAATATCTTCTCCCATTCTGTCAGTTGTCTTTTGATTTTGTTAACTGTTTCCTTTGCTGTGCAAAAGCTTTTGATCTTGATGAAATCCCAATAGTTCATTTTTGCCCTTGCTTCCCTTGCCTTTGGCGTTGTTCCTAGGAAGATGTTGCTGCGGCTGAGGTCGAAGAGGTTGCTGCCTGTGTTCTCCTCAAGGATTTTGATTGGGAGGGAGACAAACCATAAGTGACTCTTAATCTCACAAAACAAACTGAGGGTTGCTGGGGGGAGGAGGTTGGGGAGAAAGGGGTGGGATTATGGACATTGGGGAGGGTATGTGCTTTGGTGAGTGCTGTGAAGTGTGAAAACCTGGTGATTCACAGACCTGTACCCCTGGGGATAAAAATATATGTTTATAAAAAATAAAAAATTAAAAAAAAAAACAAATACACTGTTCAAAGTACTAGATAGCTGAGTAAATATGTACACTGGATATTTAATGACGTTGATAATTACATGAGATTCATTACATTAAATTCTGCACACATTTGTTTATGCTTTGAAATTTCCACCATAAAATAAAGAAAGCAAACTAGGTCTTGTGCTTTAGAAACTCTTACAAACAGTTTTAAGTGAAAGCATTACAATTTATTTTGTAAAGCTAGTAAAAATACAAACCAAAAACAGAAAACGATCTCAGCACCAAATTACTGATGTGCATTTTCTTACCTCTCACTAATAAGACTCTCTGCCAATAATATAACTGCTTCCAAGAACATTATAGGCAGAAAGAACAGACAGTTCAAAGATCCGGAGGCAGGAATAAGTCTGTTTGATTAGGGAATGGAAGAAGACCAATATGTCCAGAGTGGATTGCTCAAGAGGCAGAGTGATCAGAAATGAGATTTGAGAGGAAGCACAGGCCAGAACTTGAATGCTTCCTTGGCATGAACAGAGTTTTTATCTCTAAGTATAATGGGAAGCCATAGGACAGTTCTGAGCACGCAAGTGATATAATTTTATTTAAGAGTGCTTGGGCTATCATGCCTGGAACTGATCAGAAGGGAGCAAAAAGAGTAGAAGAGGGAAAAAAAGTTTCCAGCTTTCTTCACTAAACCAGGTTAGAACTGATTACACTTGGTTTAGCATGGTAGCTGTGGGGGGTAGGCAGAAAGGGTTGGATTCAGGATATCCTTTGAAGTAAGTACCAACAAGACGATGAAATGATTTAGAATATAAGGGTAAAAGGAAGGTCAAGAATGACTTTAAGGTTTTTATCCTGAATCACTAAGTTAAAAGTAATGCCAGTTAATGAGCTTTTGGAGTCTATGAGAATATAATGTGTTCAAGGAGATGCTGAGTTCAATTCCCAGTATCTATTAGAAAACCAACAGAAAAGGCAAGCAAGCAGATGGATGTAACAGTTTGACCTGTGAGTGAGGAAGCCTGAACTAGAGATATAAATCTGGAAATCATGGGGTGATTTGAAAGAGTTTGGAAATCTGAAGAGTTGTAGGAGAATATGTAAGAATATTAAGCAGGGAGGAGATATGTCAACAACTCTAATTATGGCAAACCTGACTCCTAGCCCCTCGGTTTCTGGAGTGTAGAGAAAAAGCAGCCTATGTAAGTATCCAAAGTATCCCTGTCCTCCTGATATAATTAGTTAATACAAATGGGTTTTGAAATAATAAATTAAAAAGACTTAAACAACAGAATAATGTATTATGTTTAACGATAAGAAGAATCCATATTGTCAAGATGACAGTTTTCCCCCAAAATAACTTGCAGACTATACAGCTCCCATGAAAATTCCAACAGTCATTTTCATGGAAATAAAAAAAAAAATGTTAACATAAAATTCATACACAAGAGTAAAAACAATTCTGAAAAATATGTAGGGGGCATTCACTCCACCAGATACCAAGAATTGCTATAAAATTATGGCAACCAAAAGTTTGGATATTAGTGTAAAGAGTGCTAAATATATCAAGAAACATAAGAGAGAGCTTAGAAATGAGGCATGTCAAACCAATAGGTGAAATTTTACTAAACAAGTGACTAGGTCTATCAGCTAATTAATTGCATGGTGGGCATTACATAGCAGCACTGTTATTTCATATCTATTCTTTATTTAATCTCTTCAATAATTTATGAGGTAAAGACTATCATGAATCCCATTTCATTGATGATGAAACTAAGGCACAGAGAGGTTATACAGACATACTATATCTTTGGACAAAGACACCCTGCTAATAAGTGGCAGCACATTCATGTAGTAAAAGATAATGTTAAATACCTACATCTCACAAAAGAAAAATAAACTTTACATGGATCTATCAAAAAATAAAGAGCACTTACTTGTGAAGTGTGTAAACCTGGCAATTCACAAACCTGTACCCCTGGAGATAAAAATACATTATATGTTTAAAAAAATTTTATTAAAAAAAAAAACCAAAAAAATAAAGAGCACTACCATACATTTTAGAAGGAAATATTTTAACATAATTTCTTAGCCAGAATAGAAAAGGCATTGATTATAAAGGAAAAGAGGACTATATTGATGACATTTAATATAAAAGCTTCTACACACCAAAACCAAAATAAATGCACAAAATACACCATTAACAAAATAAAAAGGCAGCCAGACTGGGGGAAGATATTTATAACCAAGGCTGATCTTCAGCCATTATGCACTGGGAAATTCAGAGCTATATCTGAAATAATTCAGCACCAGTTATGATTAATAGCAGTTGTTCTGAGCTCCCCTAAGACTGCTTCTTTCTAGCCTTCCCAGCTCCCTCTGGAGCTCTCCGACTTCTGGGTAATCTAGAAGAGAGCCTTAACTGTTATTATTCTGCATTAGCAAAGTGGTGTTTATTATTTTGATTATCACCTTAGCTTTTAACTCATGTAACCAATAAAGGGAGAGAAAATTATAGAGTTACTGTATCTATGATACTAAATTAAAAAAATATTGGAGTGAAGTCAGTGTCAAAACATTAACATGGTGAATACATGGCTGTTTACTATGTTAGTTTTGTATGTTTAAAATATTTTTAATTAAAAATAAGGACTTAATGATAAATGAGAATTACATATTATATACCAAAAATAATAAACGTTTCTAGTTTTTGAGCCTAGAATAGCATTGGAGGCCTCGACCTTCAAAAAGTTACAAGTCAGGGCGCCTGGGTGGCTCAGTTGCTTGGGCAACTGCCTTCGGCTTGGATCATGATCCTGGAGTCCCAGGATCCGGTCCCACATCGGGCTCCCTGCTCCTCGAGGAATCTGCTCTCCCTCTGACCTCTCCACTCTCACACTCTCCCTCTCTCAAATAAATAATTAAAATTTAAAAAAAGAAGATACAAGCCATATAGTCATGTAATAGCTAAAGTTTCCAACAAACTAAAGCCCTAGTGTTCCAGAAAAAGACTTCTCTCTCATCCATTGCCTCAAGGAATATCAACACCTTCTCCCTGCTCAAACCCCTTTACTTCTCAATCCATGAGTCTATTTCCACAGCTTTGGTGCTGTGTCTGGCTCATGCTATCTAACACCTTTTAATTCACCTTTATTCTTATCCAGAGCAATCAGATAACAAAAAGAAATAAAAGACATTCAAATTGTTGAGGAGGAAGTAAAACTTTCACTATTTGCAGATAATATGATATTATATATATAAAACTCTAAAAACCCCACCAGAAAACTACTAGAGCTGATCAACGAATTTAGTAGTCACAGCATATAAAATCAATGTGCAGAAATCTGTTGCATTTCTATACACTAATAATGAAGCAGCAGAAAGAGAAATTAAGAAAACAAACCCATTTACAATTGCACCAAAAATAATAAGATATCTTATGTAAGGTTTAGAATGGTGACGTTACACAGTAAAAATTTAAAGCTACAAAAAATAGTTTTGATTTGACTCTTCTCATGTTTTTCAACTCGAAATTTCAGAGATACTTTCCATTTTAAATTTACCCTGGCACTTTTAAGTTTTAACTGTTTCATTAAATGTTAGAAATGGACATTTGGCTTTGGGCGTCATATGTTACATGGCTAGAAATTTGACAGTTATATATAGACTTTAAAAAAATGATGCCATTTTACAGTATGAGTAATTCCTCTTATGGAATCTCACTTTTGAAGTCTGAACTAGTTTCTACAATTTAAGTTTGTATTACTCCTGTGAGGTTTTATCACTAACTTTAGTAAATGCTATTTTGGTAACAGAGCTTTTAACTCCTCTAAAATCAATACTCACATTCAACTGGAGCAGATTTGGGGGGGTTCTTTAATTTTTTTTAAATAGCAGTGACTTTAACTATTCAACATTCAATTCCGTGACTTATACACAGCTTCCTACTTCACCTGATACAAAAAGAAAGCCAAAATGTTAAAAATCAGACTGCTCAGGACTTTGAAGACACAAGCAGTTTCCCTCTTTCTAGACAAAAAGGACTCTTGGCACAATAGCCTTGCATTGCATACTGCCTGCTGATCTACAAGTTAGCCACATGTGAGGAACCAACTGGCTAAAAGAAACTAAGGACACATACTGACTGATTTATCCTGAGATATTGTTGCCAATTACAGTACTTATTTCAAAATTTGTGATGCTGGATGATTTTATTATATTCTATATAAATAGAACATTTATAAATGACAAAGCACTGAAAAAAAAAGAGTTGTAATATAAATGTAATAGTCAACTCTCATTTACATGTTCCAGTGGAGAAATTAAGGAATGCATTCACAGATGTTTTAAATTAGCATAACATTGAAATATCAATCATATTTAATTTATTAATGTAATACCTTTACATTAAATAAATATGTGCATGAAATAGACATCCATATTCACTACGAAGACTAATGTAAGCATGATTTTAGAGTCTAAAAACACATATTAACTAACAGAGGGGAAGGTGATCCATATACCTACCATCTGTTCCTTGGTAGGAGGCTGGTAACTTGTATCTAAAATTTGCTACAAAGACAACTGAAAGTTAACCCTAAGAATGGAATTTATTAACCCAAATTTAGGTACATGAAAATAAGAATGCCACATGTTTTAAATGGTAGTTTATTTAATATATATATTATTTTATATATATTATAAATATATATTATGTGTATATATACATAATATATATTATGTATACACACACACACACACACTTATTTATTATATGGCATGCAGTAAATCAGATAGGGATGCCAGAACTGCCTTGTGGAGTACTGGTAAAGGGTAGGTGTGCTAGAATACATTCATACATATCACCAGAAAAACCCCAGTTGACTGTGTTCCTTTTGAAGTTCCAGAGGACGCTTTAATCAAACAATAAGTGATCAGTGATGGCGGCACTGGCACATGTGAAAGGCTCCCTTGTGGCTGTCTCCTGCAGACCGTGATTGACAGTAGAGAAGACTATGATGGCTCTAAGCTACTTAATATGATTGGCAATGACAGGATGTTGGAATAGCAGTAGACTCTGAGAGGCAGATAACCATTAGAGGTAAGTGGACCTAATTACCATAAAGGAAGCAAATTCAGAATGGTAATCGGTGACCTATACTCACATGAATACTTGGCCATGGCTAATAAACAATGGCATTTCTAGGGGTTTCTGAATATGTAATAGGTTAGGTTATTATTCCATAATACAGGACAGACATGAGAATGCCTGGATCTGAGATTAGCTGGGGTGACTTTTGGTGTTTCTACAACCAATGTTAACTCTAAATTGACATTTACAGCCACTGCAACCTGATAGAGTCATCAGCAGCTTAGATACTGATCATATTAACCCAACCAAGAAAGTAAATCTAGAACAGCAGAGTGCTCCCCAAGAATGGAAGGAATGTACATCAGGTGATGGGGAAACAATTATCCATGGCAGCTTCAGTAGCAACTGCTGCAGGATGACTAGTGCTCCACAACAAATCCCCCACTTTCAAGGTTTATTTGTTCAGTTGGCTAAATCAAGTGTAGCCAAACAGCATCTTGAAAAAATAATCACAAGCTGTAGTGAACTCAGTGTAATATGTGGGTAGATTGAAGTGGTATAAAGGGTGAACTGGAAGGGACATAAGGCTCCACTTAACCTGAGACCTGAACGTAGCATGCTACAGAAAAATTCCAGCTTGGTGTCCTGATCTCTGTAATGAAAGTCTACTTACAAAAGTGTGGGAAGGCGGCTTTGCCCAGCAGCAAGAGCTGGATAAGCCAAGGAGTTAACTGCCACTGGAAATAGCTCTCACAAATGACTCTTGGGAATTGATTATGAAAGTCTAATCATCCTCACCACTCAGGTAGGATAATTTTTTTAAGGCTTTACTGAGATGTAATTCGTAGACCTATATAACATAGAGAGATATAATTTGCCTATTTATACTGCACAATATAAAAGGTATAATTCAATGGTTTTTATTATATTCACAGATATGTACAACCATTACCTCAATCAATTTTAGAACATTTTTGTCATCTCATAATAAACACTGTACTGGTTAGCTATCATACCCTTATACCCCCATCCCTACCCCAGTCCTAAGAAACCACTCATTTTCTTCCTGTCTGTATAGATTTGCCTTTTTCTAGGCATTCTGGTAAATGGAATCATATATGTGGTCTTTGTGATTGTCTTAATATTGTTTTGAAGTCTATCCATGCTGTAGCGTGTCTTGGCACTTCACTTCTTTTTACAGGGGAATAATAGTTGTCTGTCTGCCATTTTATTTTTTGTCTCTATGAATCTCATGGCTCTTTGTTCCTCTATTCCTCTTTTATTGCTTTATTTTGAATTAAGTGAATAATTTCTGGTGTTGCATTTAAATTTTTTAGTGGTATTTTCACTACCTTTTTTGAGTTATTTCTTTAGTGGTTGCTCTATGCCTTTCATTATACAACTTAATTTATCAAAATCAGCTTCAGACGTGCTAATATAATTCCAGTGAATTATAGAAATGTTACTCCCACAAAGTGCTATTCCCTTTTCCCTTTTTTGTGATATTATTGTTACACATATCACATCTATAAATAATGCAAAACCAACAATACAAAGTTATTAATTTATATAACTTCATGTCTTTTAAAGAAACTGAGAGAAAAGAGAACGAACATATATTTATAGCTTTCATTATATTAACTTTCTTATAATTTCTTCATTTGTTCTTGTGGATTAAAGTTGTCCTCTGGCAACTTCTCTTCACTACTCCATCCAAGTCTGATTTAATATGATTATCTCATTCATTCTTGCAAGACATTAATGTGCTCAATCACACTATGATCAAGGCTTAGAACTGGGAACGATTTTTCCTCTTTTAGATGCCCTTCTAACTCTGCACTTGATTCGTCAGCAGTGATTTTAAAGTTTAAGTCTATGGGCTAATTTACTTACAATTTCTGTATGCAGTTTCTCACTGTAGATGCTAAACACGTACTAAAGATATGATGAAAAAGACACAAAATGCTGGAGAGGTTTTAAAAAGGGAGAGCATATTCATTTAGATATGGATCAAAAAAAAAAAACTCCATAAAATTTCAAAGTGGACCTTGAATGATGGGCAAAGAATAAAAAGTTAAAGGGACATTTTTATAAAACGATGAGGAAAGCACAAAATAAGTTTCAAAAATTACAAGAAGTTTGGCAAGATGGAGGTCATAAAGTTTAAAGAGAAATGTCAGAGATGGTTTAGAGCACATTATGGAAGGCCTTGAAGAGGCCTTAATCTGATAGAAAATACTTTATCTAATAGAAAATAAAGGATTACAAAAAAGACAGTAATTTAGGAATTTATCTGATTTTAGCCATGTGTTAAAATGCTATTCAAAAATCACATAGTTCCATCTCCATTCTTAACAATGCTTAATATGTCATTGTGACTACCAGCTGCCAAGGCAAGCATGGAGCTTTTCATTCTAGTCTTCTTGGAATCTGTGTCCCCTTTTCATTTCATAATACTCCAAAACTAATTATGATACTGGACAGTATGTTTCCAGATAGTATCATCTTCCCTATATTGTTTCCACATAATGCTTACTCAGTCCTGAAAGCATGCCTGCCTACCTTCTGTGAAGTGCTTCTCTTCCTTTAGCTGCTCAGCTTTCAGTTTAAAACTTTGGCATTGTCTTTCTGCTTGGATGAGAATCTTTGTGCAGCTGCTTTAAAAAAAACATGCTGATACCTAATGGAGATACTACATTCTCAAACTTCATTATCAAGATATTACCACCAAATTTGACTTGAAATACAGGATGCAGGTGTCCACAAATGTAACTCTCCAACTTTTGATAAAAATTTCACATTTAATTTGCCACTGCCTCTCTATGAAAAATTCATTTATGTAGCTTTTACACACAGTTGGCCCTTGAACAACACTGGCATTGGGGGTAAAGAAATGTCCGTGCAGTTGAAATCCACATATAACTTTTGACCCCCTCAAAACCGAACTACTAATAGCCTACTGTTGACCAGAAGCCTTACCAATAACATACAGTCAATTAATACATATTTTGTGTGCTCTGTATGACACACTACATTCTTACAACAAATTAACCTAGAAAAAAGAAAATGATATTAACAAAATCATAAGGAAAAGAAAATACATTTACAGTATTGTATAATATTTATTGCAAAAAAAAATCTGCATCTAAGTGGACCCATGCCTTTCAAACCCATGTTGTTTGAAAGGGTCAGTTACAGTTCCTCACAATACTTTGGCAAATTACATAGGCCAATATATATATTAAAGGTAGCCCTTATCATGTATTATAACTTTGGATATAAAGTCTGGGATATATATTCATGTGAAATTGTAGAAAACACTCTGTACATAGTCTTCTTAACATTTATCATGGCTTATAAGACATGATGATATGACTGCATAAAACGTCTGACTCGGAAGCTTTACTGAATATTGAGAATAACACTACTATACACAGAAAAACTTGTGAAAAGAAATCTGCTTGTTGCAACTGTGCCCCTTAAAACTCCCTCAACAGTATAACTGCTCTAGTATCTTTTCTCATTCTTCTTAATTCTTCCTCCAGCTAATAACCCATCCTTCTCATTTCTTATTCAATTATCCTGCTGACTATTTATTATATAGAGAAATCTGGGCTTTTCTGGCAGCAGAAATAAACCTCTTCTAAGAAAGATATGGTCCAGAATAAGTGAAAAAGACTACAAACTCTTTAGTAATTTTAGTTTATTACCCTTCCTATTTAACCAAGTTCCATTTTTTTCTTAGATCTTTTATATCAGAAGTGAAGGAATGAATGAAAGCTTCACAGAGAACTGGCAATAACCTTTTGGTTAACTGAGACTATGCCAAGAAAGAAAAATGAGAATTATTAGAATGAAATATTTGTACTATTTCATGTTCTTAAAAGTCTGTCTTTTCGAGGTCTAAAGAATTAGCATCCTAGCATCTTCATTTAATTTTGCTTTAGTAGAGAGCTAAGAAGAGCATAACAGTGACATGCCATTTAATTACTTTCTGACTTGATGTGCCATTTTAATTAATCTGGCATTAAGTACCCTTACTATAAGATACAATAGTGAGGGTGCACATTATCCCTTTAGTTTTTCCATTACTCAGGGGAAGAGATGGGAGAGTACTAAAGCTTTTAATACCAAAGTTTACAAGCTGATGAAAATATAAGATTTTGTGCTATTCAGGTAAGATACATACTAGCTGAAGAATGTTTAAGCACCAAATATATTTATAAACTTTCTCAGAGATTTTCCATCTTGAAAAATAATACTGTTTCTTGAAGAAGCCACTGAAAGACCATTTTTGAGTCAGTTTTATGGTTATTTTTCAAAAGCCATCAGTACTTACTCTTTACCAAAATATTTCTCTATTTAAATAAGCAAATGCTGATTCAATATCAAAACTAAAATTAGTAGTTTATACCAAGATTATCAAGTAGCTAAACTTTTATATTTACCCAATACTACTCACCAATACTTTCTTCTCACCCAGCCAAATGCCCAATGACTTCGTTTCACATCACTTAGCAGACTAATTCTCAGAATTTAGCCATGCAGACCATCATCAATGGGCTTTGGTAGTCTTTCCCCCAATCTGGATCATTCAAAAATACCTTGGCAAAATAAATGTATGCATATATGGTCAATCAATCCATGATAAAGAAGGCAAGAATATACAATGAGGAAAAGACTGTATTTTCAATAAATGGTGTTGGGAAACTGAACATCTACATTCAAAAGAATGAAACTAGACTACATTCTTATACTATACACACAAAAAAAAATACAAAATGGATTAAATACCTAAATGTGAGATGTAAAACCATTAAACTCCTAAAAGAAAACATAGGTGGTAATCTCATTGACATTGGTGTTAGCAACATATTTATAGCAATGTCTCCTCAGGCAAGGGTAACCAAAAAAATAAACTATTAAGATTACATCAAAATAGAAAGCTTTTGCACAACAAAGGAAACCATCAACTAACAAAAGGGCAACCCTGTGAATGGGAGAAGATAATGGGATACTAACCCACAATATATAAAGAACTGGTACAACTGAACACTGAAAAACAAAAAATCCAATTAAATAATGGGCAGAGGACCTACCTCCCTGAGTAGACATTTTGCCAAAGGCATACAAATGGCCAAGAGACACATGAAAAGATGCTTAACTTCACTAATCATCAGGGAAATGCAAATGAAAACCACAAAGAGATACCACCTCACATCTGTCAGAACGGTTAAAATCAAAAAGACAAAAAATAAGAAGTGTTGGTGAGGACATGGAAAAAAGGGATCCCTTGCACTGTTGGTGGGAATGTAAGTTGGTGCAGCCGCTATGGAAACCAGTATGGAGATTTCTCAAAAAATTAAAAATAGAAATAACATATGATCCAATAATTCCACTAGTGGATATTTATCCAAAGAAAATGAAACACTACTTCAAAAAGACAATTGCTACATTATGTTTACTATAGCATTATTTAGAATAGGCAAAGTATAGGAGAGCAACCCATGTGTCTGTTCATCAGTAGATGAACAGATAAAGAAGATGCAGTGTGTGTGTATACACATACAGACACCCACAAACATACACACAATGGAATACTATACAGCCAGAAAAATGAGATCTTGCTGTTTGTCACAACATGGGTGGACCTAAAGGGTCTTATGGTAAGTGAAATAAGTCAAAGACAAACACCATATGATTTCACTTACACATGGAATCTAAGAAAAAAACCAAATAAGCAAACGAAAAGCAAAAGGCGTAAATACAGGGAACAAAGTAGTGGTTGTCAGAGGAGAGGTGGATGGAGGGATGGGTGAAATAGGTAAAGGGGATTAAGAAGCACAAACTTGCAGTTATAAAATAAGCCACAGAGATGAGAAGTACAGTATAGAGAATATAGTCAATAATTTTGTGATAACACAATATGGTGACAGACAGTGACTATACTTATCATGGTGAGCACTGAGTAATATACAGAATTGTTGAATTAATATGCAGTACACCTGAAGGTAATAGAACATTGAATATCAATTATACTTCAAGAACAAAAAAGAATTCCTCCCCTTTTTTTAGGAAAGCTGCTGTCTAATTCCCTAGGGTTTTCAGCTCTTTAGGCATGTACCCAGTAAAGTACTGATGCATTATTCTCTCCAAAATAATTTGTTTTGAATTTCAAGCTCCAAAGAATAATGAAGAAAATTTGATTCACATTCATCCTCATTTTATGGGGTAAATTTCCTTTGCCATGAATCTACTGACTTAGGTAATTGATTATTCTAAACTTGGCGTTAACAAACTTTTTCCATACAGGGGCCAGTTAGTAAATATTTTTGGCATTGCAGGCCACATGGTCCCTGTCACAATTATGCAACTCTGCCACTACTTAACTCTGTCACTGTAGCATAAAAGCAGCCATACACAATCCACAAATGAAGAGTGTGGCTGGATAACAAAAAAACTTTTTTAAAAAATACTGGTGGTGACCAAGCTTGATCCATGGACATAATATGCTAATCCTTTTCTAAATTAAATTAACATAAAGAAGGGTGATTTTCGGGCGCCTGGGTGGCTCAGTGGGTTAAGCCGCTGCCTTCGGCTCAGGTCATGATCTCAGAGTCCTGGGATCGAGTCCCGCATCGGGCTCTCTGCTCAGCAGAGAGCCTGCTTCCCTCTCTCTCTCTGCCTGCCTCTCCATCTACTTGTGATTTCTCTCTGTCAAATAAATAAATAAAATCTTTAAAAAAAAAAAAAAAAAAAGAAGGGTGATTTTCATTTTTAGGAGAAAAGGCATGGTTATTGAAATCAAATCAACGTGTTTAAATTCTGAGTCTGGCAATTTATAGAATTTGGGCTCGGTAATAATAACACTTTGAGTCTGTTTTATCATCTGTTAAAAGGATACCACGTGCTGAACTGTAGGAGAATGAATGTGTGCTGTTTTAAGCCAAAAAAAAAAAAAAAGATATTATACTTCCCACCTTGCACATATAGGGAGAGTAAAAGGAGTATAACTTTCTTATTATACTTACCAATTAACACACTTTATAACACTTTTAAAATGCAATACTTTGAGAAGAATAGATGTTAGAAGGGCAAATTTCAGTCAAGATAGCAGGGAATTTATGCTTTAAGGTACCTACTTCTCCACTACAATAATAATAATAATAATAATAATAGGTAAAATATAAAAGTATAAAATTAAAGTATCATACTAGGCTCAGATACAAAATGAATATTTTTGAAAGCCAGTAACACTGTAATACTTAGCTGGCTATTGGGAGCAAAGCAGCAGGTGTCTGACACTGTGGATCCAGAGATAAGCAATGCCTCAAGTTCGGCTCTGGTGTAGTAATGCACATTGATATTTTCTAGGAAGGGGATGGACTGGAGTCTGGCTCAAGATCTGATGCCAGGAGGTGGGAAGTCTTATAATTGGAGCAGCATCCTCCATAAAGAAGGCTAGTCTAAACTTTTCAGCCTGCTGAATGTAACTAACACAGAAAAAGCTGAAAGCAAAAGGACAAAGGACAATTAAGCTCCATGACCAGGGAAAGACTTAAAAACACTGCAGAGAGAGACTTCAGGAAAAGCCAGTCCTATCACCATCTTGATCTTGGGTTTCCAGATCCAGAACCATGAGAAAATAAATTTGTGTGGAGGGTCGCCTGGGTGGTTCATTTGATTAAGCGTCTGCCTTCGATCCAGGTCAGGATCCCAGGGTCCTGGAATTGGCGCCACATCAGGCTCCCGCTCAGTGGGGATAAAATAAAATAACAATAAAATAAATAAAATAAAATAAAATAATAATAAAATAAAATAAAATAATAAATAAATAAATACAGACGGAACAATCAAAAAGAGAATCGACAAAGTAAAATTAGAATTGAAAAAAAATCACTCAAAATACAACACAGAGAGATAAAGACATAAGTGTTATAAATAAGTAAGAAACAAGGGATATTAATAGGTGTTATGGGGAAAAAATGAAGGAATGATGGGCAATGGTTAATAATTTTGCATAAATGTGCATGTGCTTAGCAGTAAAAAATAGAATATTCTCAGTGTCAAGCAGAAAAATTAAATAGATAAATAAATACAAATCTATAGCTCATCACATTGTAGTAAAACTACAGATCAAGGATATAGAACAAAACTTACAAACTACCAGGCAGAAAAAAGAAACATTATTTTTTAAAAATAGCCCTAAATATTATATAAGCCTTTTAATCTATTATTAGAAGCCATAAATCTATAAGGTTCTGACTTCAAATTGCCAAGAAGAGAAAACTTGTCAGTGTATAATTTTGTTTCCAGGTAGCATATCATTTAAAAGCAAGAGCAAAATAATAAGATCAACAAACTTTCATGAGAAGAGTGATTAAACATGTGATTCTGTTGTAAGACAAGAGACCTCAGAAAATATACTGGAATAATGTTTTTAAATCCAACAGCCACAGAAACTTCCTTAGAATCCTTGTTTAGTGTCACCCACTCAAACGAGGCCTAAACTTGATAAACACCATATTGAAACTAGGGATTATTCCTAGAGATGATGAGAAAGTTATTGGAAGAAGTTAATGGGGGGATTTAACTGCTGTCTATATTGTTCATTTTTTT
>NC_081559.1:80093106-80099612 GCF_022355385.1 Mustela nigripes
TTGGATTCACTTCTCCGCCGGTCCTACCTTTCAGAAAGTGGTTGATTTTCTGTTTCCAGAATTGCTGTTCTTCTTCTCTTCGATCTGCCGATGGATTTTCAGGTGTTTGCAATCTTTAGATAAGCTATCTAGCTGATCTCCGGCTAGCTGAAGCAGTCTCAGCTTGCTACTTCTCCGCCATCTTGACTCGAATCCTCAGAAAAAACCTTTGAACCAAACAAGAGGCCAGCAATGAAAACATTAGGTTCTGATAGAACTGGGTGGCAAACCTATGGTGGTTTATTATTCTCTTTACTGTCTTGTATGCTTTTGAAAATACCTTGCTCTACAAAAAAATTAATGATTATAGAAAAATATAAAAGCAACAGTTGGTATTTTCCACACATACTGAAATATTAGCGGTCAATATATGAGATGTATATAGATGGATATCTTGGTGGCAAACATTTTATCTTCTAACTCCCCTGTCAAACAATAATACATACCTAACCGAAACTTCCACCAAGACCAATCCCTATTCCACTCCCCATAATATTAGAATCTGTCCAAAAAACAGACATGGGTTCTCAAACTTTGAGTTTGCCTAGTGATCTCTAAAGAGGGGTGAAAAATTAAGGCTGCCGTCCACCAGACATCAAAGAACAGAGAACGATACAGTTGACTGAGCAAAGGGTATGAGGATCTCCATGTGCTTCCATGGCTCCAGTTAGTCGTCCTTTAGTCTTTGGCATAGGAAAAACTTGAGAACAGTCAGAGGAAAATGATGATTTAAACAGTGACATTAGGATGGAAGATTGGAGGCACTATGAAGAAAATAGCTAGAGAGGTAAAGCAGGTTCATTTGATGGAGATCTTTGAATTCCATCTTGAGGATCTTAGACTTGTAAATTATCTTTGAGCAAATTAAACTTACTATATGTGTGCATAATATTGTTAAATAGCAAAGCTGATATTACTACAATCATGAGAAAATATTTAATAGCAACTCTAAAAGTATATTATAGGGCTATGAAAAGAATGAGAAAAATAAAATAGTACTTAGCTGCAGAAATGAGTAAATGTTTTACAGTAAGTTACTTTTCTAACCGAAAATCTTATTGAAGATAAAGGGAGAAAAATTAAAGGATGCAAATTAATTTCATCTTTAAATCTACCCCCATTGCAGTGAGATCTCTGTGTCTTTCCTAGATATGCAGAGAGTTTACCAGGTATAGGAGAGAGGAGATGGGAGAGATGACTAGCTTAAAATTTTCCTAGTTACTCTGTCTCTAAGTCACCTTTTGGTGAATTTCTTTAGAGGACAGATCATTTTGCCATCCCACAAGTACTAGATTTATTCCAAATACAGCAAAGATTCTATTGTAAAATAAATGATGAGATTGTAACAAAGTATAACAAAATTACAAATTAGGCAAAAGAGTTGACCCATTTAAACTAACTTGGTGCACTATCAGAATATTTTAAAAATCAAAAACCAATGCCATCTGATAAGAATTTTACAACATTTCTCCCAAGATTACACTCAGTGAGTTCCATAATAAATAGAACTATGAACTACTATGAAGTAGTACTATGAACCATGAATAAATAGAACTATGAACTAATAAGAAGGACTTATTCAGGTGTTTTCCTGTGAAAAAAGAGAACTAAACCTCAGTATTTGGTATCTAGACTAGGTCCAACAGAACCTTCTGTGATGATGGAAATGTTCATTCTGAACTGTCCAATATAGTATCCACTGGCCACTTGCAGTTATGGTGCATATGAAATATGGCTAGAGCTACCAAGGAACTGAATTTTTAATTTTATTTCATTTAAATAATTAATTGTAAATAGTCACAGGTTGCTTGAAGCTAGTACATTAACACAGACCCAGATTATAAGTGCCCACTTCAACCTTGACTAAATTTAGTCAGAAAACAAAAACAAATAGAAAATATAAAAAGTAGTTGGCAGAAGTTAATTTCTAGGTATTATAAAGATATTGTCATATCTTCTTAGGACTTTTTATAAGCTGACCTAAATGACCACTGGCCAAATTTTATACAGACCATCACCATTAGTAGTCAAAATTGTATCTGTGAAATCTAGATGATTAATTAAACTGAAAATCCTTTCTTCCATCACATTCCTTGCAAAAGTTGTGAAGAACTCAAAGAAGACTCATTAAGCCATGTGTTTTGTTGTGGGAATTCCCACATGCTACAGTGAAAGGGAAAAGACCCAAAAGCCAAGTCCTTTGATGGGGCGTGGCCTTGCACTTAGAGGAGGGCTATCAGGCCAGGATTCAAACTTGAGTGGTGTTCACTGCTCCCCTTCCCGTTACCTACTCTTCTCCCCCTTTCTAAAACATTTTCTTAAACATTTCTAAAACAACTCTCTATTCCCCTGGAAATAATTTCTTTGCAGAAGCCAACTTTCTAAGCCAATTTTTCTACATGGCTAACACATTACTCCATTTCAAAGTACTTTGAAAGAGTGAGAAATTAAAGGCGAGAAATGGAGAGCAAAGTAGAAAATCCAAATTAAACAATCTGTTGAGGCCCAGTTTTATACATCCCCCTTTCAAAGCTTTGGGAACTATTTCCTTTGAATACAAAGCTCTTTAAACCACCCCAAACCTAGCCCTGCTATTATTGCAAGATCTGGGCAGAAATAACTCCCCGAACAAATTTGTGTACAAATTACTGCAACAAATAGATTAAATATCAATTTAAAGATTATGGTTTTACAACAGTTTTAATTACCTCTTGTTGCTCTCTTCATGAATCACATGAACTTTAAGATTAGAAGGTAAGTATTTGTACTTAGGTATATTATTCTACTTGAGAAAGAAGGAGGAAGCCCTCATACTTATTTTTTTGGTTTAATAAATAGGCACATCTCAAGTACTGCCTAATATTATCAGAGGTCCATGGAAAAATAATGCTAAGCAAAACAAAACAAACAAACAAAAAAAAACCAGTGCAAGTGACTTTTACATAAGACTTAGTTTCAACCCAAGTATTTGCCCCTTTAACTCATTAACTTATGCTCTCAATTCTTTCATGCAAATAGTTTTTATTTCATTTCCTACAGCAAATCCTGGTTTTGAAAATAATCAGATAGAACAGTGTGCAATTTAAGGTCCCTACAACAAGTGCAGAAATGTTTTATGCTTGAGGGAACTGTGCATCGAACATCTGCTGCCGTGGTGAATCCCAGGAAGCCTGTCAAAGCACGCACGCATGAAAACAGAGAATGGAGAGAAAGACGTACTCACAGCCCTTGGGACAGGAGCCTAGGAAACCACAGCATCCACTTTGGAGATTATTCAGATTAATAATTAGGCTCATGTGGTACATTTTAGGTCCACCTACTGAACCTGAATCCCAAAAGATGAATGCTGTTGAGAGTTTTTATTACTATGTCACTGTACATTTCATGCAACTTGATTTAAAAGGGTAATTGAATAGAACCTCATACCGCATTTGCACTGCATCTTGTGACACAATGGAAATAGCATGGAAAAGGCAACTTATGCAAAACAGTCTGCGATGTGATAAGTTCATGCTATCTGTGAACTTATTCCCAAAGAGCAAGAACAAAATACTATTATTAATACATACATATATTCATAGAAGAACAAAAATACTTATGCTTAGTAATGTCCCCAAACACCCAGAGTTTGACATTTAAGTGAAAGGTAAAACAGTGGACAGGATAGTATATCTATAATATACATTTGTAGGACTGGAAAAGCCGGGAAGTCCCCCCAAAATAGAAAGAATTCTGAATTCACAATCACATCTCCCCCTAAGGGTATTAAATAAGATATCTGGGGCTTGTAGTAACTATGCAGACCTTCCAGTGAGTGATTACTGGAAGTAGTAGGAAGAAAGGAAATAAATTACTCACAAGTCATCTAAGACAATAAACCGCCCCTAAAAAAATGGCTTTTAAATGTGAAAGTCACACTTTTATTCCAGAAGGCAATCATTATTTTTTGAGATTATATTTCACATATCCAGAAATTATGTATTTGGAAGTTACAAACTAGAACATATAACTGGAAACTATTTTTATGTGGAAAATGATGCCCTACTCACAACATAGTGGGATGGACCACTGTTAGATTTAACACACTGTCATAGGAGCATGTCATTCTTACTAGCTGCATATTCGGCATGTATACACTAACTCATCCTTAAATAATGACCCAGGATATTGATTATTATTATAGTATTCATCCTTGAGTTCAACGATGAATTGAATTCAACTGAGTGTTTGCAACAGCTTATTACAGAACCTGATATTTATGAGAAAGAGGCTGATTTAATAAATAGTTTCATAGTAGTGCTGGAAAAACTCAATAAATTATATTTTATAAGTACACATGTACATAAGTCTATGTATGCGGAACATATTTACACAAATACGCTGAATTTTTAATGAATACTTGTTTGTGACACAATTTGGGAGGTGAATTAAAGGAAGAGTATCATTGTGGGAGATGATGGCAGATTCAGTGGCAGTTCAAGATCTGTTATCTCCTCTTAGGCACATAAAAAGACCATATTTGGGTGCCTGGGTGCCTCAGTTGGTTAAGGAACTGCCTTCGCCTCGGGGCATGGTCCTGAAGTCCTGCGATCCATTCTCTCCCTCCCTCAGCCCTTCTCCCCGCCGTGCACACACATTCAGTCTCTGTATTAACAAACAAACAAACAAACAGAAAACCAACTTCCTGAACAATCTTACAACTTTTTATCCAACTACAGCGGCTTTCGGGGCTATGTGCTCCAGATGACCTGGTTGTTAAGATAGAGACCAGTCACCCAAATGTCATCAAACTTTGCAAGAGTGAGAAATAAATCTTTGTTTTATGAAGGCATTAGAGTTTTGACTTTTTTTATGCAGCATAAGCAAGACTATTCCACACAATTCCGAGAATTTCTCGAAATGCTTTAGAATGCTCTCAACACCCTCTCAAACCTCTACTGCAACCGCGATACTTCAGTCTCCGTTATGAGCAATTCACAAATTTCCAGGCTTTTTCATGTATAATGGTTCTCCATTTAATTCCTTAGATACAAGTAGTTGTGCTACTTAGATACAAGTAGTTGTGCAAACAAGTATCTTGGCCTTTGAGAATTTAATAGCCTTCAAACAAATGGCCAGGTTGAAAGGGTCGTTCTTGTGGGTTGTAAAAAAAAATGCTTTATAATCGAACTTCTTCGAAGAGAGCTAGCCAAAGAATTTTCCGGTTGCTCAAACTGCAACTGAAGTCGTAGCTCACAACAGAGGTCATGGCTACTAAGTGGATCTGCATCTTAGTGCCCAGCTAAAGCATTTTATTTATACTTTCTGAGGACATAAAAGTCAAAGATGAATATTTCTATGCTGTTTATAAAAATTGCTTGCTCATTTTTATCACAAAGTTTACACTGTCCAGGAACTACGGAATAATTTCAAATTAGCTGCTCTTTTATTTCTACCATCAGTGAGTTATAAGATCTTTACTATACAGATTTCATAGTGCATAATGGCCAGTGATATTGTGATATTTTCAAAGGCATTACTAAAATTGTGATATTTTTAAACTATTATGAGTATTAGAAGCGAGATCTTAAGAATTATGTGCATAGTTTTTGTTAATTTTTTTTCAGTTACAACCAAATGCTGAAAAGAAACTACATGCTACTTAAATACCTACTAGAGTAACCTAGAGGTAGCCTCAAATAAGCTTCTCTGCTGATTAAAGGATTACCTTAGCTAAGGGATGGGGCATATTATATATGCTACATAGTTTTGTTGTAGATAACCAAGGGTTTTATTTCTTTCACTTCTTGTAGTTGGCCATGAGGAACAGGTAGGATAGGATAAGTTCAGAGTTGTTCATTTTTCCCTTGCTTCTCATCTGCTTAATTCTGCCTGACTCGATGAATTCATGAGAAAGGCTCTGAAATAATACATACATATGTTTTCTTAATACAGCAGCATATCTGTTTTCAATCCTCTGTCCACAATTTCTTGTGTAAATTTAAAAATTCTATTCTATCTATTCAGATACCTCAGAGAGAAACGGGTTATTTTCAAATCTGAAATTTTTAAGTATAGATCACTGAGTAACTATTTTCTATTTTTATGAGTAAAAAAGGATATAATCATCAACATGAAACAAATAAGGTTAACTTTACTGGAAAATAGTGTTTATGAATTAAGTAGACTACAAAAGAATCTTTGAAATCTCACTTCTTGGATTTTTTTTAATTTTTTAATTTTTTAATTTTATAATCATATAATATATATTTTATCCCCCAGGCTACAGGTCTGTGAATTGCCAGGTTTACACACTTCACAGCACTCACCATAGCACATACCCTCCCCAATGTCTATAAGCCCATCCCCCTTCTCCGAGCCCCCCTCCCCCCAGCAACCCTCAGTTTGTTTTGTGAGATTAAGAGTCACTTACGGTTTTTCTCCCTCCCAATCCCATCTTGTTTCATTTATTCTTCTCCTACCCCCTG
>NC_081559.1:80099712-80146439 GCF_022355385.1 Mustela nigripes
GATTAAGAGTCACTTACGGTTTTTCTCCCTCCCAATCCCATCTTGTTTCATTTATTCTTCTCCTACCCCCTAAACCCCCCATGTTGCATCACCACTTCCTCATATCAGGGAGATCACATGACAGTTGTCTTTCTCCACTTGACTTATTTCGCTAAGCATGATACGCTCTAGTTCCTTCCACGTCATCACAAATGGCAAGATTTCATTACTTTTGATGGCTGCATAGTATTCCATTGTGTATATATACCACATCTTCTTGATCCATTCATCTGTTGATGGACATCTAGGTTCTTTCCATAGTTTGGCTATTGTGGACATTGCTGCTATAAACATTCGGGTGCACATGCCCCTTCAGATCACTATGTTCGTATCTTTAGGGTAAATACCCAGTAGTGCAATTGCTGGGTCATAGGGCAGTTCTATTTTCAACATTTTGAGGAACCTCCAGGCTGTTTTCCAGAGTGGCTGCACCAGCTTGCATTCCCACCCACAGTGTAGGAGGGTTCCCCTTTCTCCATATCCTCTCCAGCATCTGTCATTTCCTGACTTGTTGATTTTAGCCATTCTGACTGGTGTGAGGTGATATCTCATTGTGGTTTTGATTTGTATTTCCCTGATGCCGAGTGATATGGAGCACTTTTTCATGTGTCTGTTGGCCATCTGGATGTCTTCTTTGCAGAAATGTCTGTTCATGTCCTCTGCCCATTTCTTGATTGGATTATTTGTACTTTGGGTGTGAGTTTGCTAAGTTCTTTATAGATTTTGGACACTAGTCCTTTATCTGATATGTCGTTTGCAAAAACTGAAAGCTTTTCCGTTAAGGTCAGGAACACGACAGGGATGTCCATTATCACCACTGCTATTCAAGATACTACTAGAAGTCCTAGCCTCAGCAATCAGACAACAAAAGGAAATTAAAGGCATCCAAACCAGCAAAGAAGAAGTCAAACCATCACTCTTTGTAAATGATATGATACTATATGTGGAAAACCCAAAAGACTCCACTCCAAAACTCCTAGAACTTGTACAGGAATTCAGTAAAGTGTCAGGATATAAAATCAATGCACAGAAATCAGTCGCATTTCTCTATACCAACAAGAAGACAGAAAAAAGAGAAATTAATGAGTCAATCCCATTTACAATTGCACCCAAAGCCATAAGATACCTAGGAATAAACCTAACCAAAGAGGCAAAGAATCTATACTCAGAAAGCTATAAAGTACTCATGAAAGGAATTGAGGAAGACACAAAGAAATGGAAAAATGTTCCATGCTCCTGGATTGGAAGAATAAACATCGTGAAAATGTCTATGCTACCTAAAGCAATCTACACATTTAATGCAATTCCTATCAAAGTACCATTCATCTTTTTCAAAGAAATAGAACAAATAATCCTGAAATTTATATGGAACCAGAAAAGACCTCAAATAACCAAAGGAATATTGAAAAAGAAAGCCAAAGTTGGTGGCATCACAATTCCGGACTTCAAGCTCTATTACAAAGCTCTCATCATCAAGACAGCATGGTACTGGCACAAAAACAGACATATAGTTCAATGGAACAGAATAGAAAGCCCAGAAATAGACCCTCAACTCTATGGTCAACTAATCTTTGACAAAGCAGGAAAGAATGTCCAATGGAAAAAAGACAGCCTCTTCAATAAATGGTGTTGGGAAAATTGGACAGCCACATGCAGAAAAATGAAATTGGACCATTTCCTTACACCACACACGAAAATAGACTCAAAATGGATGAAGGACCTCAATGTGAGAAAGGAATCCATCAAAATCCTTGAGGAGAACACAGGCAGCAACATCTTCGACCTCAGCCACAGCAACATCTTCCTAGGAACATCGCCAAAGGCAAGGGAAGCAAGGGCAAAAATGAACTATTGGGATTTTATCAAGATCAAAAACTTTTGCACAGCAAAGGAAACAGTTAACAAAACCAAAAGACAATGACAGAATGGGAGGAATATATTTGGATTTTTTTTTTAAGATTTTATTTATTTATTTGTCAGAGAGAGAGAGAGAGAAAGCACACAAGCAGGGGGAGTGGCAGGCAGAGGGAGAAGCAGTGTCCCCACTGAGCAAGGAGCCTGATGTGGGACTCAATACCAGGACCCTGGGATCATGATCTGAGCAAATGCATACACTTAACCGACTGAGCCACCACAACTTCTTTGAATTATTTTAAAGAAGCAGAAACTTCTATTTCTAGAATTGCTTAGGTATGACTTTGCTAAAAACAAGAGAATATTCAAGATAACTTTCCATTCTGATTCCATAATTCTAAACAATTTCTTGGGGTTTTTCATTTTTCCTTTCTATGAACTTCATAGTACTGAATTTTAAAATCAACTGAGTCCCATTACTATGAAACTGGAGTCTTGGGTTTATCCTCAGTCTTTTATACCAATTGTCCTAGATCATGACCAGGACACTCCTCTCCTACTTTGGTTCTCATTATTTTTAATTTCAAAGTTAAAGAGGCTGACCAAGATGACCTTAACTTTTCCCTCAGCCTGACTAAACTACTCACCTTGACCTCCCTCTCATCTGGGCTCTTAGATAACCTAAGACAACGATGGTGTCCTCCTCCTCTTCCTCCTCTCAGAACGTCTACTATAGAAGACTTTAGCTATAAATTCTTTTTTTTTTAAAGATTTATTTATTTGATAGAGAGAGAGATCACAAGTAGGCAGAGAGGCAGGCAGAGAGAGAGAGGAGGAAGCAGGCTCCCTGCTGAGCAGAGAGCCTGATGTGGGGCTTGATCCCAGGACCCTGGGATCATGACCTGAGCCGAAGGCAGAGGCTTAACCACTGAGCCACCCAGGTGCCCCTAGCCATAAATTCTTTCTCTGCCCCTTCGAGATATATATTTTTTTAAAAGCTTCTTGCCAGTTTAGAGTTGAGAAATGTTCTCAAGAACCTAGGAGCCATCTCTGAAATTTATTTATTAAGGAGGATTGCACCCCTATTTCCCAATCTCTGTGGAAAGTTAGGAGCCTATATTCATGGGTGACTTGCTCCAAGTTGTGAAACCACCTCCTGTCAGAAAGATATGAAAAAGTGTACTTTTCCTTTGAGTAAGGCCACTTAGCAAATATTAAAATTCTCCTGCCATTTGTTCTAGTGGATTTGAATTCAGACTACATTCTGCTCTCCTCCCCTACTGCAATAGTCTTAGATAAAGTCATCCTTGCCTGTTTAAACTAGTGCAATTTTTGCTTTAACAGAGTTTACTAGATAGTCTTCAGTCCCTTTCTGCCAAAAATTTTGAAATTGTATATTTCTATGAAAAGCACCTTTTGGTTTGAGTTGAATTTTAAAAAAGTAATAGTCATTTATACAACATAAAAAAGATGTGATGGGGCTTCAAATCAGCTAACTGCACAAGGTTATCTACTATCCAGATTCACTAACACTCCCCAGTGGACTGGACAATCCCACCCACCCCATCTTCTGAATCCACTCCTGACATTGTATAATGCTCCAGTATCCCCTCAAGATGAAAGCCAAAGTTTTACTCTCATCACTGGCACTACTTTATTTTTTTTCTTCTATTATACTAATTTTAGAATCATTAATAGAGTTTTAATTCACAGATAGAAGCAATTAAATTTGTATAAAAATACAACTCACATTCTAAGGAGATAGTGAGCTAGCCAACCATCTGCTTTCCTGTATTCATAAGAGAGCTACTTTTCTTAGTTAAGAAATACAGTTGACTGCGATATCATTCGCTGCATTTCTCTCCTTAAAAATCCACAGCTATGGTTTGTCTCCCTCCCAATCCCATTTTCTTTCATTTATTCTTCTCGTACCCACTTAAGCCCCCATGTTGCATCACCACTATATGTTTATAAAAAATAAAAAATTATATATAAAAAAAAATCCACAGCTATGACCCTATCTATTCTTTGTTTCAATTTCTAATACTACTACCATCATATATTGTAAGTATTTACTGAACCAATACATGACCAACTGAATGAATGGGAAATTGTGTGACCATTTTCTGCTGTAACATATGTTTCTGCAGTGACATATGCCAATATAAGCGTCTGATATTCTTAGCTACCTTGCATCTTTTTAGATTGCTATAGAGATGGAAGTTCATTTTTTAATACTGCTATGACCTAAAGTTTTGATGCTATGCCTTTCTTAAGTATTAAAGTCACTGTTTATAGTCTTTTATATTTTTACATGAAAATATTCAAATCTAGAATATTAAACCTATAATCCTTACAAATAAACAAACAAAAAGAAATCCTGCATGAAAACATCAAATAGCAAATCTTCCCCATCATTAATCACCTCACAGTTTCAATATTATTTAACAACATGTCTTACCTCACAAGAAGTACTATCCCCGGGCAAGAAATCATTTTCGTGATTCATAACAAGGAACCCTGCCGTTTTGTTCAGTGGTTATTCAGAGATCTGAAACTGTACTACATAACTTTGTGACAGTGTAATGTATGATTCACAGTGGAAAACACAATAGAGAAAGACTTCAGGAAACTTAATTGACTAGAACTGCAGGTGACTTACTACAGTGTTTATTACAGACCCCCACAAGACATAGTTTTCAGCTACCTGAATATTCACAATGCAGTAATATGACTGCTGTAAGGTGTGTGTTCATTGCCAAATGATCTGAAGCAACGCTTGAAGAGCACCTAGGCAAAAATCAAGATCCTCCCAAGCCTGTCTTCCTCCCCTCAACTGCTTGGAACAGTTAACACTGCAACTGAGGCAAGAACGATACGAGGGAATGTGTGGTGAGGAATAGAAGGCACTCAGTGTTCTCTGGTTGTTCTATACCTTCTGCTTTTTCCAGCGGCAGAGAAAGAACCGACTAGGTATTTTGTTGGCTAGAAGGAAAGCAGTCTTTATGCACTTGAAAGAGCTCCAAAGCAACTTACCAAGAAATCTAAAATATTTAAATTACATCAAAAGGGCAACTGCTTTTTTTTTTTTTTTAAGTTTGTTTGTCCTGAATCACAATCTGAAAGCAAAATATAGAATAAAAAGTATGATCCTGGCCATGAATAGAAATGGGAATTCAAGAAAATAAATATGCAAGATCTTTTGTTACTGGATTATTTCACCACTTTACTGATTCAGTGATGACAAAATTTAAACCTGTGAATCTGTGACTTCACAAATTGAGGTGCTTTCCTATTACTATGAATTATCACAGAAAGAACTATTCCTCAATCATTTGAATTTCTAAAAATAAACCCAGTTTATCTGCTGCTATAAGACATTTAGAAAGTCTTCTGGTACAATTAGGTATGAACTGCTTCATAAACTTAACTGCATGCAGGATCATATCTCTTTTATTTCATCAGATTAAGCTGAAAGCAGCTTGATTCTTCATATGCCAGATGAGCAGAAATTTTAGTATTGTCTATTTAAATATTTTACCTCTCTATAAATTACCTTAATATCTGGAATAGTTCACTCTATTCAAGACTGAGCAGCTTGTGTATGGGGTTCCCTATGACTTCAGCCTTGCTGTCTGCTTCCCCAACACTGTTGTTTCTTGATGCCACCAGGGCTGTAGCACTGCAGACTACAGTGATGTCTCTCTCACCATCCTAGACTCATAGAACGTAATCTCTAAGGTACTTTGCCAGGGTCTCTGTATTTCTCACAACACTCCTGGTACTCAGTGGGATACTGAAAAGGTGACTTGAGGATATCGTGCTCTAAAACACTACATATAATTGCCACTACACAACATGACAGAATAATCTCCGTTTCTCATCCTGATCTTGTGTCATAATTTTAACCTAAGACTACACTAAACATTAGGAATAGCACGGTGTTACCTCTAGGTGAAATGGAAAGTGTGATTTGGGAAGACTGTGGGTTTCACTCATCTATTTTACTTACTGAGTTTTTAAATATTGTTTCTAAATACGGTGTTCTACATTTTTTAAAAACAGTTTGAAACATCTTCTGGTATATTTAGGGGGAAATGTTGAATGAATTCTATTGATACCAGCACTATTGACAATTTTGCTATCATTTGCACTTTTCATCATCCAGTGTCTTTATAATATTTGCTTGACTGGAATCCTGAATAAATTACCAGTTATTCCAGGAATTTCTTTGAGTTTATATTAACAAAGAGAATTCCATAGTTACATGATGGCTTTTTACCTAAGTTTTAAATAAGCCAGGACATACTACTGCAATTATTTTAAGAAGAAATATTTGAATTGATCTGATTATATATAAATGGTAGAATACTTATGCATATGTTATTAATGAAATAGTCCTCTTGGAATAAAAACAACAGTACAGTTAGCAAATAGCCATTAAATAAAAGTTTTTAAAAAGTCTCAAGTATTCAGAGAAATATTTCATTAAGAATTGTGCTGTAGATAAGAACAGGTGGCAATAATTGGATTTCCCATCTGCAGACTGTAAAATCATCTACAGGTTGGCTTTCACGAGTATTAGAGCCAATATGTGGAAACCTATCCGTTTGCAAATTATACCAGATGGACCCTGACCAAATTCAGAGAGCCACGTAGGACCAATGTTCTTTCTGATGTTTTTTAAATTTTAAAGCAGATGACCATGCCATTTGCAGATCAAAAGATAAACTAGGAACAGTATGTGAGCAAAATTTATTCAGTGAGTTGAGCAGGGGTCAGGTAATGATATCAGAGCTCCTTTGAACTCCAGATCCCAAAAATTGAAGTCCTCTGCAGATGTGGCCCATTCAGTAATAGGTAAGATTGGTAATAATATAATTAGTAATAAGTAATATTGGCCCATTCAGAAAGTAAGATTGGTAATTATCTATTTTTTAACAAACAGTCCAGTATTTCAACTTCTTCCCAGGAAACAGATTAAGAAATGTCCAGAGATGTACAATTAAGTATTATTATGCTCACATTGTGACTTGGATTGTTTTCCAGTATTATCACCCACTATGTAGAAGTATGCTATGTGGTAGTCTGATAATTTTTATTTTGTGAGTTCTTATACCTTAAAGCTGCTTCAAAGTTAAAGGACTCTTACGCTCATTAGAAAAACATCAACACTGTGTGGCTGCAACATTTTATTAGTGACATCCACCAGTATCAATGTAGTACAGCTGAGTATTTTCCTTTTGTAATCACAAAATATGCAATACTACAGTCTTTGTCTAATTTTCCTTTCTCACACACTTAAGATCAGAAATATCATAAGGAAAAGAAAGAAAGAGCAAGGAAGGGGAAAGAAGGGAGAGAGGATTAGAATGAAGGAAAAATGACAGTTCATAAGAGAAATACATAAATACAATTTGCTCTAAAATCCATTAAAAGAAAAGAAAACAGTGCTTTTGTTTGTGAGGAAAGATACATTAACACTGAAGAAGATGCAGGTTGTGTACAAAATAAATTTATCTATGAGTGAACATAGAATAAAAACAGAATAAAAATGTTTTCAAATACCAGAATTCGTTTCCTTTCCGAGTGCCTGGGTGGCGTAGCCATTAAGCGTCTGCCTTAGACTCAGGTCGTGATCCCAGGGTTCTAAGATCCTGTTTTATAGTTTTTAGTGTTGCATATATTTTTCTAATTTTTCTCCAGCTGATGGTTTTGTAAATGGTATTTCTTTTATTTTTATTTCTGATTTTTTAATGCCAGTATATAGAAATACAAGGTTACAACTTCATTGAGGTATAACTAGTATTTTTTTAACTGCAAGTTTAATGTATATAATTTGTTGAATTTGGACACATGTCTGCAACTGTGAACCATCACCACAGTTAAGGTAATGAACACATCTACCATCTCCAAAAGTTTCCTTGAGTCCTTTTGAGGTTTTTTTGGCGCAGTATAGTTTTATTCCCAGGGTAAGAGCGCTTAACATGAGATTACTCTTTTAAATTTTTAAGTGCACAATATTGTATTGTTAATTATAGGCACTGTGGTGTAAAACAGACTTCTAGAGATTACTCATCTTGTATAACTTAGTAACCACTGAATAAAAACAATAAAAACTCCCAATTTCCCCCTCCTCCAGTCCCCTGGTAACCAACATTTTATTTTCTGCTTCTATAATTTGACTATTTTAAGTACCTCATATAAAAGAATCCTGCACTGTTTGTTACTGTTCCCTTAAATCGTTAGTAGAATTAACCATTGAAGACACCTAGGCCTGGAATTTCTTTTGCTTGAAGCATTTTAACCACATATTTATCTTCTTTAATATATATGGGGCTTTTCAGGCTATCTATTTCTTCTTGCATGAGATTTGATAGTTTCTATCCTTCAAAAAATTTGTCCTTTTTATAAAAATTGCCAAATTTATTTTTGTAAAATAATTCATGTTTCCTTTATTTCCCTTCTTAAAAACTGCAGAATCTGTAGTAATGTCTTCCCTCTCATTGATGATATGGGAAATTTGTCTTATTTAGTTTTTTCCTCATTAGTTGTAACAGACACTTATCACTTTAATCTTCCCAAGATTTTTGTCTCTTCAGTTTTGTTTTGTTTTTTTTCTATTTCATTGATATCTACTCTGATCTTCATTGTCTCCTGTCTTGTGATTACTTTGGGGTCTAATTTTTTTTTATCTAACTTCTTAAGCTGAAAGTTTATATTACTGTCTTGAGATCTATCTTTGATTCTAAGGATTCAGTGGTATAAATTCCTATGTAAAAACTCTTAAGCTGCATTGCACAGATATTTTTTTCATTCAAGTTAAAATTTCTTTTGTTTCTTCCCTTGCCCATGGGTTTTTCAGAATTATGTACTTTAATTTCCAAATATTTTGGTAGTTTCTAGATATTTTTACTACTGATTTCTAATTTAATTCCACTATATTCAAAGAACATACTTTTATGATTTGAATAATTTAATATGTGTGGAGATGTGCATCACGGCCCAGAATATTGTCTTAGTATTTTTTCCTTACATATTCTACTATTGGGGTGCTCCCTTTGGCAGCACATATACATATTCTACTATTGGGGAACAGAGTGTTTATAAATGTCAACTAATCAATAGGATTTACTCTATACTGCTAATATTTATATTTCTTTCTCCAGAGAGTCTAAAATAAGTATAATCAAGATTAAAGGTATCCCCATAGCTTCACTGGGCTTAAGAACTACAGGTGTCTGCTGGCTTCATTGAATGACAACACCATCGGAGTACCTTCAGTGCTTTCTTTCCCCTTTGATCCTGAATATGAGGATACTTTTTGGCAACAGAGGCAAAGACAACAGCAGCAGCAAAGTCATTCTGTAGGGTCCTAGAGAGTCAGCATCTTTTAAGGGCATGGAATTTGAAATGCTACAGGGTGACTGCTCTTTCTTCACATGAGCAAAGAACCAATGGGCCTGTATACTGCAGAGGAGAAGTCTTTCCTTAAAGACTATACAAAACAAGACTGAGCCCACATGGTCACAGTAGGTTTTTTTTTTTCTTCTTCTTTAAAGTCATTATTAAAATTTTACCGACATATGTTTTCTTTGAGCATCTCTAATTAATTTTTCAAATCTGCTAGGATTTTCTATTTCTCTCCAGAGTATAAAATTTCTGTTTAATTTTTTCCTGTTTTTGTCCATTTTCCTTCTCAGTTGTTAAATATTTGACTCACAGTTCAATTCTGGTTACTTTTGTATCCCCAAATGTATGTTTGGGCACATTTAATTTAGCTTGGTATTTTGTGTCACAGGATCCCTCTGCTTCATAGATGCTTTCTGGGGGAGGGAATGTTTTTCAGATAAAATATTGTGACTCTCCTCAGTTTTTTTCAGTAGCGTTTGGTGGGGTTCTGTGGAGACTGCTTCTGTCTCTGCTTGATAAACAATAGTGGTGGCTTGGAGTAGCTGACAAGACTCTTATTTCAAGAGAAACCTGTTCTGTTAATGCAGTAAACTGCACTTCCTTTATCAGATGGCCTTTTGAGAAGTGTATGTGTGTGCCCTTCAAATTTCTTTTGTTTACTTTCGACTTCCACAAAGCTAAAATTTTCCCCAGATTTCTCTTCTTTTAAATGCAGTCCCCTTTTTATTCATTTTTACCTTCCTGTCTCCAAAACTTCTTCCTCAACTCTCATTTGCACTATTTTCTCCAGCTTTACTGGAATACAACTGACATATAACATTGTGTAAGCTTAAGTTATACAACATGTTGATTTGATTTTGACCTTGTAAAATAAAGACCACAGTGGCATTTGCTAACACTACCATCACCATCATGTCATATAATTATTATTTCTTCTATGGTTGAACATTAGAGATAAACCCTCTTTCCAACTTTCACGTATATAATACAGTATTGTTAACAATAATTATCATGCCGTACATTAGATCCCCAGAATTTGTTCATTTTTAACTGGAAGTTTGTACCCTTAGACCAACACCTCCCTATTTCCCCCAGGCCCCAAATCCAGGCAACCATCATCTGCCGTTGCAGTGCGTGTGTGTGTGTGTGTGTGTGTGTGTGTGTATCTAATATCTTCTTTATCGACTCATCCACAGATGGACATTTAGTTTGTTTCCATATCTTGACCTATTATGAATAATGAACATGGAATGTAGGTATCTTCTTGATATCTTGCTTTCCATTCCTTTGCATATATTTCCACAACAAAGGCTAAACCATTCCCTTCATTGTTTAGTGACCTATGAGTTTCTTGAACCAGATATCTAAACCTCTCCCCAGATTTGGGAAGTTGTGAGCCATTATTTCTATTCAGTCCCCTTCTTTCTCTCTTCTCCTCAAACTCTAATAATCAGCACACTATTTCTTGTGCAGGTATCACATAGATCACACAGGCTTTCCTTACTCTTTTATTCTTTTTCTATTTTTCATTGTTCTCCTTCCTTTCAAAGTTCTTGTCTTCCTACTCAAAGATGATTTCTTCTGCCCGATTCATTCTTTTGATGTTTTCTACCGCATTTTTTCATTTCATCCATCCTATTATTCAGTTTCTGTTTGGTTCTTTTTTATGATTCTATCTTCTCCTTGTGTGTCTGTATCGTTTTCCTGATGGTGCTGAATTACCTTCCTCCATTTTCTTGGAGCTCACTGAGCTCCAAGAGTGAGCTCCAACTTGGAGCTCACTCCTTAAAACAGTTATTTGAATTCTTTATTACATAAATCACAGATTTCCATGTTTTTGGAATTGGTGACTGAAAGATTATTGTGACCCTTTGGTGTCATGTTTCCTTGACTTTTCATGTTCCTTAACGTTTTGCATGGCTCTCCTCACACTTGCAGTAGCAGTCACCTCCTCCACTCTTTACAATCTGTCTCTAGAGAGAAATACCTTGTGTCATCCCTGCTTGGCATTTTGATGCTTTCTCAGATCTATCATGGATATCCTGATCCACAATTCTTGCTCCCTCTCGCGGCAGAATTTTTAAGCTTCTATGCCTGCTCTCAATCCTACTATGATTTTGAGTGCTGCAAGTGCTCACGTTTGTGGTCTCCCAAGCCTGCAGATTACTGCCAGCATTCTGTGGGTGTTCATTAGCTGTCTGCCCAAAACTTACTCTCATGACCACCATTTGGAACACCAACAAGGAGCCTGCCACAGATTGGGAGGGTGCGTAAGTGAGGTATGCAAAGTACTTGGGATGTCTGTGGGCAAGTTGGCTGAGTCTGTAGGCAAGGAATCCCCAGTGGCTTGTAAGTAGACTTCTTGATGGAGTTATTGATACAGTTAGCAGGATCTGTGCCTCCTTTCAATGCCCTTTGAGAATCCTACCTACCACCCTCCCTGCCCCTTCCCACTGCCCAGTATTGCAGCTCATAAATCAGTACTCAGGATAGGGTGAAAATGATGAGCTGCTTTGGCAGTATTCCACAGAGCATGAGAAGCCTGGAGTCACTCACATACTCTTGCTTTCCCCAGGGGAGAAATCATAGGCCAAAAAGATCTCCTTTGGTCCTAAGCTGTGCCATCGTGGGAAAGGAATGATGCCAGTAAAGTTATACTGTTCCTCTCACCCTCTCCAAAGAGTCTAAATTTCTTGCTCCAGGGGTGTTCTGGAACTTTTCCACTGGAAACCTTCCACAAAGTCTATTATAGGGGTGATTATTAAGGCAATATTTTCCATGGAAAATCGAAAATGGTCCATGGCTGAGATGGGCTAGTTCATAGGCCACTGCAAAGTCCACAGTCAGGACTGAGGTCTATATGCCTATTATCCAATCAATACAGGGGTTGATGAAGACTCCCAGGTCTCTCAGAATATGGTGCTGAGTCCTACAGTATCCAAAAAGACACTTTTATTTCTTTATCACTGGGGAAGGGCAGAGGGGAAAATATGGACAAGGACATCTTATTTAGTCATGATGCTGATGTCACTACCATCCCCCCCACACACACATGCACTTTTAAATCCCTGTCTTAGTTATTACTGCTCTTTCAAAACTTTTTCAATATTTTACACTTTGAGTTGACTTTCTTTTTCTCTGGGGTTATTTTAGTCTCAATTTCCTATTCTTTCTTGCAGTGACATTCTTTGTACTCCCCAGCTCTATATAGGACCTTGAAGTGTGAGCTGAAGAAGTAGTTCTAATGGAAACTGTGGTTTTTAATACTTACAAAAATTTGTGATTTACATATTTGGGTAGTTTATTTGCTCTTTTTGTTGTTCCCTATAATTTGTGAAAAATTCTGGAGAGACTTAGATTTAATTAACCATCATTACTTTAATTCTTCAAAAATGATTAATCTTGAAACAAAATATTATACAGAGAAAGTTAGATTTTGACTTTTTTTTTTTAAATTTTAAAACAACAGATTCTTATCTTCAAACGCCAGAAGAAACTAGTGATTATTATTTGGCAACAACCTTATGTTGACCCAGAATCAATTTCAGACCATTTTACATCAGTTCCCATACTTATAAAATCAAGCCACCTGTACAGCCTACAGTGATCACACTACTAAAAGTCAATTACCAATATTTTCACTCACATAACCATAGTGATAATTTCCAAACTGAAAATTTTAAATATCAGTCAATTTGCAAACACTCCTGTTTTGTTTTGTTTTTTAATGTTTGTCAGTCTGCTAAATCTACACTCCCCCAAACGCTATATGAAGTCAGCTGTTGATTTGGGGGAGGAAACTGAACCCTCCAAGTTTTAGCTCTTTATTCCTTATCAAGCAATGAATTCAGTGTTTTTGTCTGAGATATGAAGAAGTGGTCTTTTCCACTTACCCATAATATTTAGTAAATCATAAAGTTTGAGTAACATTTAGAAGTCTCTTATATAAACATCAACCTCAAATTTCATTAATTATATAGGCAAATGTGTACAGCCCATATTTATGTATCTCTTCCTAATCCAATCACTCAAGTAAAGATTATTTCCTAATCCTTTCTACTATTTTGTTAATATATTCTCCACTCATGAGTCATTACCTCTACAGCTTCACCCACTGCTACCAATAATTCTCAGAATCCTAAAGTCTGAAGTGTCACCCGGCTACCACTTCTATAGATTGCCCCCAATGTCTCCAGTCCTAAAAGTTCAGCACACCTAAAATGAAAATCACCTTTTCCATTAAACTTGACATTCTTTCTGAAATCTCATTTCCTTTTGATTCCAACCCCACCCTTCACTAGACATAAAATTTTATTTATGGTCATCATTTTTCTTCACTTTTCCCCCATTCAGCCAGTGGCTAAGTAGTAAAGATTTTACTTTTTCAATGTCTCTCATGAACATTTCTTCCTATATACTCCCATTTCTGTGGCCCTCAGTCAGACTTTTTGCTTTTTACCTGTTCTAATTCTTATTTCTAATCGGTCTTTTCTCTCCCACACTTTATTTCTGACAAACCAAAGTTTCTAGAATTATTTCCTATAAATATTGCTCAGATCAAAACATATTCTTACTCAGATTTTCAATGGTTCTTCCAAGTAAACTTTTTAGCAAACTTAAGATACCTCTTAAGTAGAATTTTTCTTTTCCCAAAATCAGCCCTTAACACACACACCCTGCACATCATTTATGTTTTAGCCGAATCAGGCTATCATTCTTTAAATTAGTTCTTTGGTATTTCTGCAATTTCTCATGTAATTATCTCCTTTGAAATATTATGACTTTTTAGTATTACCTTTTAAAATTATTAAAGACTATTTTTAAGGTCCAATTCAATTTTGCATTAATTCTCCCCCCACCCAAAAGTTATCTCTCATTTCTGTTTTATAGCAATTATTTTTTTTAATTGAGGTATAATTGACATACAACAATACATTAGTTTCCAGTGTACCACATAATGATTCTATATTTGTGTGTATTGTAAAAAGATCACCACAATAATTTTAGTCAACATCTATCACTATACAGAATTACAAAATTTTTTTCTTGTGATGGGAACTTTAAAGATCTATTCTCTTAGCAACTTTCAAATATGCAATACAGCATTACTAATGATACTCACCATGCCTTATATTATGTTCTCATGACTTAAAATTTGTTTTATAACTGCAACTCTGTACCTTTTGACTCCCTTCAGCCCATTTTGCCCACTCATCACTCCCTACCTCTGACAACCACCTATCTGTTCCTCTGTATCGGGGTTGGTTGGTTTGTTTGTTTAAGATTTCACATGTAAGTGAGATCATAAGGAATTCATCTTCCTCTGTCTGATTTACTTAACTTAGCATAGAGCCCCGAAGGTCCATCCATGTTGTCACAAGTGGCAAGATTTCATTCTTTTCATGGCCAAAAATATTCTATTGTATATACATACCGTGTTTTCTTTATTCATCTGTCAAAGGACATTTAAGTTGTTTGCATATCTTGGCTATAGTATATAATGCTGCAATGAACATGGGTATACAGAGATCTTTTCAAGCTAGTGATTTTGTTTTCTATAGCAACTAGTTTTTGTCTTGTATTTTTTTTATTCATGAATGTCTTAAATAAATGAAAGGCATATCATAATATTATATAGTAGGACAAGATTTTGTTTTAAATGTGCCTCTTTTTCCACTTGAATCTGAACCAATTGAGAGTCAAAGTAATCAGTTTATGGAAATTAATATATCAACTTTATTAACAATCTGCAAGGTTGGAGAAAATAACTCATATCTTTGGCCAAGTGAGCTCTATGATACTGATCTCCACAATTAGACAAATATCCATCTAATCACATATGTATGATAAGAAGGCCATGATCCTGTAAATCTCATGCCATATATATACAAAGCAGATTATGTGCTCTCTGCAGATTATGTGCTCTCAGCTAACAAGGAGGAAGAAAAGAGGAAAGGGCTTGACTTAAATTATTTAAGATAATTTATCTTAAATTATGAATGAAATGAAATAAGTGTTCATCCTCTCTTGCAGAGTAATGAGTGATGGTGTGGGGAGAAGATAGAAGGTTTACCCAAGTGGAGCTGCCTTGACATGGTAAGAAGCAGCAATAGTGGAGGAATTCTTTCTCCACCTAACAAACAAATGCTTCTTTTTTTTAATGTGTGCAATAATTCAGAACTATATGAAGATTAAAATTAATACCATGTTAAAAGGCAGGTAGACACCAATGAGACAATCTAAGGTATAAAAAGCAGTTAATTTTTTAAAATTCATAATATCTGTTCTTGTATGGTTCCTGAGAGTATCATATGATACTCTCAATAGATGCTGAAAAAGCATTTGACAAAGTACAGCATCCCTTCCTGATCAAAACTATTCAAAGTGTAGGGTTAGAGGGCACATACCTCAATATCATCAAAGCCATCTATGAAAAACCCACCGCAAATATCATTCTCAATGGAGAAAAACTGAAAGCTTTTCCGCTAAGGTCAGGAACACGGCAGAGATGTCCATTACCACCACTGCTATTCAACATAGTACTAGAGGTCCTAGCCTCAGCAATCAGACAACAAAAGGAAATTAAAGGCATCCAAATCTGCAAAGAAGAAGTCAAACCATCACTCTTTGTAGATGATATGATACTATATGTGGAAAACCCAAAAGACTCCACTCCAAAACTGCTAGAACTTGTACAGGAATTCAGTAAAGTGTCAGGATATAAAATCAATGCACAGAAATCAGCTGAATTTCTCTACACCAACAACAAGACAGAAGAAAGAGAAATTAAGGAGTCAATCCCATTTACAATTGCACCCAAAACCATAAGATACCTAGGAATAAACCTAACCAAAGAGGCACAGAATCTATACTCAGAAAACTATAAAGTACTCATGAAAGAAATTGAGGAAGACACAAAGAAATGGAAAAATGTTCCATGCTCCTGGATTGGAAGAATAAATATTGTGAAAATGTCTATGCTACCTAAAGCAATCTACACATTTAATGCAATTCCTATCAAAGTACCATCCATCTTTTTCAAAGAAATGAAACAAATAATTCTAAAATTTATATGGAACCAGAAAAGACCTCGAATAGCCAAAGGGATATTGAAAAAGAAAGCCAACGTTGGTGGCATCACAATTCCGGCCTTCAAGCTCTATTACAAAGCTGTCATCATCAAGACAGCATGGTACTGGCACAAAAACAGACACATAGTTCAATGGAACAGAATAGAAAGCCCAGAAATAGACCCTCAACTCTATGGTCAACTAATCTTTGACAAAGCAGGAAAGAATGTCCAATGGAAAAAAGACAGCCTCTTCAATAAATGGTTCTGGGAAAATTGGACAGCCACATGCAGAAAAATGAAATTGGACCATTTCCTTACACCACACACAAAAATAGACTCAAAATGGATGAAGGACCTCAATGTGCGAAAGGAATCCATCAAAATCCTTGAGGAGAACACAGGCAGCAACCTCTTCGACCTCAGCCGCAGCAACACCTTCCTAGGAACATTGCCAAAGGCAAGGGAAGCAAGGGCAAAAATGAACTATTGGGATTTTATCAAGATCAAAAGCTTTTGCACAGCAGAGGAAACAGTTAAAAAAATCAAAAGACAACTGACAGAATGGGAGAAGATATTTGCAAACGACATATCAGATAAAGGACTAGTGTCCAAAATCTATAAAGAACTTAGCAAACTCAACACCCAAAGAACAAATAATCCAATCAAGTAATGGGCAGAGGACATGAACAGACATTTCTGCAAAGAAGACATCCAGATGGCCAACAGACACATGAAAAAGTGCTCCATATCACTCGGCATCAGGGAAATACAAATCAAAACCACAATGAGATATCACCTCACACCAGTCAGAATGGCTAAAATCAACAAGTCAGGAAATGACAGATGCTGGAGAGGATATGGAGAAAGGGGAACCCTCCTCCACTGTTGGTGGGAATGCAAGCTGGTGCAGCCACTCTGGAAAACAGCATGGAGGTTCCTCAAAATGTTGAAAATAGAACTGCCCTATGACCCAGCAATTGCACTACTGGGTATTTACCCTAAAGATACAAACGTAGTGATCCAAAGGGGCACGTGCACCCGAATGTTTATAGCAGTAATGTCCACAATAGCCAAACTATGGAAAGAAACTAGATGTCCATCCACGGATGAATGGATCAAGAAGATGTGGTATATATACACAATGGAATACTATGCAGCCATCAAAAGAAATGAAATCTTGCCATTTGCGACAACATGGATGGAACTAGAGCGTATCATGCTTAGAGAAATAAGTCAAGCAGAGAAAGACAACTATCATATGATCTCCCTGATATGAGGAAGTGGTGATGCAACATGGGGGCTTAAGTGGGTAGAAGAAGAATCAATGAAACAAGATGGAATTGGGAGGGAGACAAACCATAAGTGACTCTTAATCTCACAAAACAAACTGAGGGTTGCTGGGGGGAGGGGGGTTGGGAGAAGGGGGTGGGATTATGGACATCTGGGAGGGTGTGTGCTTTGGTAAGTGCTGTGAAGTGTGTAAACCTGGTGATTCACAGACCTGTACCCCTGGGGATAAGAATATATGTTTATAAAAAAAAATAAAAAATTTAAAAAAAAATTAATAATATCTGACATATTGAAATCATTTTTTAAAATCAATAACCATGTATTAAATATATCCTTGTTACAAGTGTCTAAGCTTTTAAATTCCATAATCTAGTCCTTTAAAAAGGAAATGGGAAACTATCTGCCTTTCACAGAAAACTAAATTGGAAACTATCAGTGCTTGAGAGGTTAAAAGACCAGAACATCTGAATGGGAATTTAAGGTGTTCCCACAAGTTATAAATCAATTATAAAACTTTAAAAGCAATAATAGAACTGACTAGGATACTAGAATCAGGTTTGATTTTCCCTGATTGGAGAAGCCACTGAGGGACTAGAATTTTATCACTACCATTATCTTTCTTTTGAATATATTCATTCAATATAATAACTGGGTAAATAGAAAAGCTCAAGAGCCCTGCTATTCAAAATGGCCCTCTGAAGAGCAAAGTTGATATCTAAGGGTTTCATCAGAAATGCTGTTTCAGGCCCCACTCCAACTCACTAAATTAGAATCTATATTTTTCATGATTTTTTTGTACATTAAAGTTTGAAAAGCATAGAAAGTCCACCTTAGCAGAGGTGATGCCCTGTGAATGCCTTTTTCTGAAAGCAGAAGGTTCAAGTTTCCTGATATACTTTCTCAAAAAATCATCAATTCCCTAAGAGAATCAAATCTGTAATTGAGGTTTAACAGAGCTAAACATCAATATCTTCTTAGAGCATCAATTATAAGACAAAAAAAAAAAAAACTCCATAATTTTGAGGGTACAATTTGTTATCTTCTATATCTTGCTCCAAGTCCACCTAAGTTTTATGTTCTAAAAACAAGGAGGTCATGCCTTATTTATTCATCCCTTCACTAAGTCAGTCTTTTTAAATGTCTATTGAACATCTTTCAGAAGAAAGAATTTTCCATAGCAAATAGCAAGTTATAATAGAGAATCTCTAATAGTCTTTCTAAATCTAGGACTTTATGATTTAAAGAGTATTGTCTGTACTTATAACTTCATGTACATGTAAACTCATGCAATTCCTATCAAAGTACCAAAGTTATATATTCATATTTATATGATGGAAGTAAGTGAGGAAAATTTCTTTTTTTTCTTTCTTTCTTTTTTTAATTTAAATTCAATTAGCCAAAGTGAGGAAAATTTAAAGGTCTTCTCTAGCCTATAACTTGACATTACCCTTTTTATTAATAGTAGTTATATGAATTGTTGAGAATGTAATCAAATATAAATGAACCAGTCTCCTAAAGTACATATCTAACTAATTAAAATCCCTTTTTCCTGATTAAAGCCCTGTGAAGCCCCTAGTCTACCTTCCATCCTAGTGCTTAGTGTTCACACATTGGGGGAGGTGTTAAAATACTCCCTCTTTTATCCCACCATAGTGTTCCCTAGCCAGAGGATAACTGACCAGTATCCTAGGAGTGTCAATGAAGACAAACAACTAGTTTGCTAAGATTTAGGCTTTGTCATAGTCATTTGCTACCTCACAGAAGTACTGAATTTTGTTATTTGAGATATACCGGAAGCTCAAGCATTCCAGGCTCCAACATTTCTTACACTAAAATTTCAAAAGCAAATATCTCCAGAAAATTACCTAGCAAGATCCTTTCAGGTTTCTATCTTTGCTGTGATTCTAGATAGACTACTATATTTGTTTTTTATTGATACCTCAAAATCCCTGTGATGACTTCTCTGAGGAATGGCATAAGAAAGATAGATATGCTATTATGAGGAAAAAACTGGAGAGGCAAACCAAGAAAAAGACTTAACTCTAGAGAACAAACTGACAGTTACCAGAGGGGAGGTGGCCGGGGGATGGTTTTAGTGGGTGATAGGAATTAAGGAGGGCACTTGTGATGAGCAATGGGTATTATATGTAAGTGTTAACTCATTAAATTATGCACCTGAAACTAATGTTACACTGAATGTCAACTAACTGGATTTTAAATAAAACTTTCAAAAAAACAAAAAACAAAACTGGTGCTGTCGAATATACTTGTACTGGAACGAACCAGTTAGTGTTTTTCCTACCATCAGGGAATAATAGATTTCATGACTAGGAAGAAAAGGTAACCTTTAACATCAGTAGAGCAGAAAGAAACCTGGAAGTGAAGTGGTTGGGCTTTAAATATTCTGCTTCAGCCGACAGAACATTCACTTTATAGAAAGATCACATTTTATGATCCAAAAGGTTGTTTAGATGTAAATTTTATTTAGTCTATGAACCATCTCTGTTTGAACATTTCTGTATTGTAATGATGAACTATTTAGTACTTCAATTATCTTTTTACTATAAATGTCTAGACATTAATTAGCTGGAAAATTGATAAAGATTAATTTGCATTGTTTTTATTTCAATAAGTAAAGCAAAAAATAATTTTATCTCTTTTTCATTTACACTGTAATCCTTAATCTCTCAATTATATAAATTATTTTTCATTTAAAAAATGTTGAATTTGACAATAAATTACTTTTCATGAGACTTGGCTTTCATTAAAAAAATATTTGGGTATTTTGTTCTGGTTTTGTTTAAAAAACACACCATAAAAAGAATCAGGAGGCAGAAACAAGAGTACAAAAGAAGGGAAAAAAACAAGGAAGATTTTACTTTATCTCTTGAATTCTAGATAAGTCTCAGGAATTCAAGCATAAGGACATGGATGGATTACAGAGAAACAGAATCCCCATCACAGTAGTGCTCAGGGAATTGAGTGTGGGGTAAAGATGTTCTTTGCAGGCACTTTGCAATTTGTTAGTTCTTTTTGAGATATATAGGCTTTCTGTCAGATTTTTATAAGCTTTTCCTTATGCATAAAAATTTGGCAAAAAGCTTCTGTGTGGGGGGGTATGTAAGTTTCAATAAGTACTAGAAGCAAAAAAACTCCAAATAAGAAAATGACAAATTTCAGTGTGAATCAGCATCATGAAAAAAAATCAACTAATTTAGTCAGTCTATTAGTCTCAATTATTTGGACCTGAGTTCAGAGATAAGGCAGGCTAATAGAGCAGGTGTTCAGGCAAAATCCCAGTAGCAGTTGCTGAAGGGGGAGGCTGACAGACACAAGAACACACTCAGTATTTGGTATGAAAAAAACAAAGAAGGCAACTTTTTTTGTTGTTGTTAAGCTGTTCAATGACTAAGACCATGTCCTTTATAGTTTTCTTGGCCATGAGCAGAACTGGGCTCTTGGCCCAAACACAAGGAGAGTTCACATACGGGGATTAGAATGTTAAGGGGCAAGGAGCCAAGCAATCTATCATGTCTACAGACACAAAATTGTATCTTTTTTTTTTACCTAAAATTTGATCATGATTACCATGATAATATAAGTTTACAGAATAAAGGATAAAGTCTAAATCCATCATTTTATGATAGGAAGGAAATGGAGACTCTAAGAGTATAATTGTCACAGGTTGGGTTCACCAGAAGCAGGTGCTTTGAAAAGGAGTTGGAGTGAAAGATGGCTTATTGGGGATTAACATCTACAAAAAGAATGAGAAAGCAATATTCAGCAGGGGAAAAAGCAAAACCACAGTGTAAGTGCCACAAAGCCAGCTCTAGTCTGGAGCAAGTACCAACTATCAAAGACTCCCAGGACAGATTGAAATGGCTGGGCTTGCCTGTCTGTCTTACTTAGTCAAGGAATATGGGTGCTCAGGAAGGGTGTGACTCAAGTAGAATAAGGCCACTCTCTACAGCCCAGTCAGATGGTGAGATCGGCTTCAGTGAAAGCCAGAGGCTGTCTCCTCATGCACCCCTGCATCTGGACAGTAAGTCTTCTTTTGAGGACCTGGGCTGTGTGTCCCTTGTGTCTACTGCACCAGGACCAAAAATCAGTTCCCCAAAGGAATCCCTGTCTAGGACTTCATATTATAAAGATAATTTATATTTATTTTCCTTCAAAGTGAAAAAAAATGAGGAAAAATGTATTTTATATTATTTTTCCCCAAAGATGATCATAAATGAAATGCATAGAGTCACATAAAGTTGACTCAATTGACAAAGAAAATCACCTGCAAAGAAGATATTAATAAAATCAAGGAATACTTGTTTTATCTAAGATGCTGAATTTTGAAAAATATAGCACAGGAAATAATTAACAGAATTATTCAATTAAAACATAATTTCAGTTTCTTACTAAATATTAATTTGTATGGTAAAATATCTATCTTCACAACAATGAGAAATGTGTTTGTCACAGAAATTCCTCCTTTCTAACAGTGCAGGGATAGAAAAATGGGTGATAGAGAGATTAATAATATATGGGCTTGTCCTTCAAGAATTTATGGGCTAATGCAAGGGAGAGACATATCAATAGATATATGATAACAGAATCCAAACATTGCATCTGGAAACATGAGTGCTGAATCACCTAACCTAGGCTTAGGGTGGGATAGTCTGGGGACTTCAGGAAAGACACTGAAGGAAAAAGCTATCTTAGCTCTTAGAAATCCCACCCTCTGTCATGAACCACCAGACAAAATACAGAGGGCTCATCTTTATTTATTCATTTATTTATTTATGAGAGAGAGTATGTGAGGAAAGGGTGAGGGGCAGAAGGAAAGAAAGAATTTTTAGCAGTCTCCATGCCCAGTGCAGAACCCAACACGGGATTCAATCTCACCACACTAAGATCATGACCTGAACTAAAATCAAGAGTTGGATGCTTAATTGACTGAGCCACACAGGAACCCCATTGAGGAATAGAGGACTCATCTTTAGAGAAATGCAGAGATCATCTGAGGAACTCTAATGCTTCTATTATAAATAGTAACACCCCAAAGTAAAGCTCTGTCCTCCCAGCATTTGGGGCCCCACATCTGAAGGCAAAACCTGATTGTCCCCATGCCTCATTCAAGTCATAAACCTAACTCAACAGTCAAAATCCCAACTCATGAAATAAAACCAATGTGAAACATATACAAATGTGAGTGTGTATATATATGTGTGTGTATACATATAAACAAATATACACTATTTAAACAAATATAGTAAATCCTCATGGGGGAGGGTATGGGCCAGGGTGAGTGCTGTGAAATGTGTAAGCCTGATGATTCACAGACCTGTACCCCTGGGACAAATAATACATTATATGTTAATAAAAATAATTTTAAAAAAGAGTAAATCCTATCTTCTTTTTCTTTTCTGATATGAATAGACAAGGAGGAGTCATTAGTACTGAGGAAAACCAAAATCATACAAGACGAAGACCAAGATAAACAAAATGAAAAATTCCAGAGGAAGGAAAGAGAAAGGAATGTACAGTTAATATTCTCAAAGAAGGTTGAGAAAATATTATTTCTATAAATTAAGAATGGGATAATAATAAGAGAAAAATAGTCATAAAACAAGAAAGAATCTGAAGGGAGTTATAGTACCTAAAATGTAAAATGTCAGAAGGAGACTAGAAGAAAATCCAAGAAAACATCTCAGAACATAGTTCAAAAAGACAAAAAGAGACAAAACATGAAGAAAATTGCATAGAGGATTAATTCAGGGAGGTCAACATTCATTTATAAAAATTCTAAAGACAGAAAGAACAGATAGAAAATATAGATATAATAGGGGATTATTTCTCAGCACTAAAGAAAAATAAGGCTTCAAACTAAAATGAGCTATAAAAAAAGGACAAGTCTTAATACTTGCCTATGAAATTTTAAGTCATAATAAACATAAAGAAAATATTTTAGTAATTCCTACAAAAGAATGAGGATCAGACTAGAAACCATCTCATTTAAAAAATGTTAAGGAAAAAATAGAGACATAACCTTGAAAATATAGAGGAAACCAACCACAATGTTTACACAATATATTCATCAAGAGTGAAGGCATTTTCAGATGTACAAAGGCTCAATAAATTCTTTTTCATATACCTTTTCTTAGATGCTCCCTAGGAAGTGTGGATATTATAGCAACATGTAGGTTGGGTTAAGGATCAACAGAAATAAACCACAGACTCAGACCAACTGGAAGTTTTTCATTTCTGTGGCAAAGGAAACATAATTTAGCAGAAGTGTCCACACAGAAAAGATACATATCTCTGTGTGGCTTTTTCCTAGACCCCACATCCCTATGGGGCAAGTGGCTGCTGGTAAAACTCCAAATTCCTGCTAAGCCACTGTTCTTTTATACTGTAATTTCATTTCCATTCCAGACCTTAACCTAACCACCCATGCACTTCTGTTAAAGAAAACCTTTAGAAAAACTAAGCTTTCTTAGATTTTGAATGAAACTTAATATTAGAAAGGTTTCTCCCCCACCCCCAGAGGCAAGCAGAGTCAGGACCCAGGTGTCCCTGAAAACGACTGCTGCCTACTATTTTCCAGTGTCTCAGAAAACCTGTCTTCTCACCATGTCAGAATGAAACAGAATGAAGTAAAAACAGTAAAAAGACCAAAGACATAAAATATGGGAAGCAGTGAGTCCGTTCAAGAAAAGCGGAAGTCCTGGGGTAGCATCTGTGCAGGGGCTTGGGGGCATGGATCCAATTTTGAACAGGATAATACACAGCTCTGAGAAGGAAAGTTCTAGAGGAAAAAAGAACTCCATGCACATTTATAGATTTTTGTTGTTGTTGTTAGCCTTCACTTTTTTAGTCTTCCCTTTTTTTACTTGTCCAATTGAGGGTAGGTCCGTACAACTGGAAGAAATATTTTTGATTCCCTATTTAAAAGAACAAGAGTTTGGAATCTTTACTGTTCTCGTTATTATTTCTTTTATTTTCTTTTCAGAATTGGGCATTATTATTATTTCTGATATTTCAGTCAGTGTCTCAACAGTGAAAAGACTGCATACTCAAATGACATAACTCAAAAATTCTTGAGTTTACTAAAAAGAGACTAATTATCAAAGAATGATAGGATATAGGGAACCACAGGTGGACAGCACGGACCAGGGGCTAGCAGCAGCAGAGCTCAGCCTCAGGAAGCAAGGGAAGAAATTACAAAAACCTGAAACAGAAATTCATGAAGAACAGGTGACCTGGAAGGAACAAGAATCCTTGTCTAGAGGATGTGCCCAACCCTGGGAGGGAGTCAGAAGAATCAATGCCCAGACCTCACCCTTCAGCTTCCCTATTTTCTGCTGGAACTCACCATGGCCAAATCTGACTGGAAGCCAGAGGACAGGGAAATCTCTGGGCGGCAAAGTCAGTCAGTCTGCCCAGAAGACAGTTGGGTGGGGTGGAAATAAAGGGAAATTAAGATATTTGCCCCATATGTCATTCTGAATTTCCTTATTTTTTCAAAAGATGCTATGTCCTGTGTTTCTCTTGTCCTAAAATGTGTCATCCTTTCTTAATCGGATGTAGGAATTTAGCAACTAAGTTTTAATGTGATCCCCTGACTCTGGATATGAAGAAAAGCTTAGGAGGCATCTTTCGTGCCATCGTAAATGGCTGAAGCTCAATCTTTCACAGTTTATGGATGGTAGCTTCAAGTTACTGAAGAGTATAAGAAGAGATCTTTGGGTGCAAACACTTCTGACTTTGAAGTACACAACTCAGAGGTAAATTTTACCTTAGACATAGCCATGGTTGTCTTGGTAATGGAAGGGTAAGGAAATCAGGAGAGAAACATGAAATGCTGCAATTAGTGACAAGGTAGGAGTTTGGAATTCAAGGGTTTCTGATTATTATTTCCCTCCTTTTATTTACACGATTTGGCCAAAATGAGCTAAGTGAAAGATATCCATAACTAAGCCCCCTCACTTTTTTGTGAACATGATCATAACACCACTGGCTCCAAAGTATATGGAACCTGGGCGCTATATTTTATACATTGTCACAGGCACACAGGACTCACTGGAACTGAATCTGCTAGTAAAAAGTTCATTCTAAAATTGCTCTGTAGGGACGCCTGGGTTGGACAACTGCCTTCGGCTCAGGTCATGATCTTGGAGTCCCGGGATCCAGTCCTGCATCGGGCTCCCAGCTCCACGGGGAGTGTGCTTCTCCTCACTCATGGTCTCTCTCCCTGTCTCTCTCAAATAAATAAATAAAATCTTTAAAAAAATAAAAAAATAAAATTGCTCTGTAAATACCAGTATCTGTCTTTGCTATTATTTTTCCTACTTGCTTTAAACATGTTTAACCAACTAGTGGTTAAACATGTTTAACCGATTTAAACATCTTTAACCAATAAGATGCAAAGTGGATGCAAAGGTCATCTTTATGACTTTCACAGATTTAAAAATTAAGCAAGATGCTTATCAGTGCCTAACAGCATCTTATTACACACAGAACCCTGAACTTCATTAGATGAAATAGCTTTATGCCCAGGGATTCTTGTTGTTTTTGTTCTGACTGTTCACTACCTGCCCTTTGCAATGGAGTAAACTACTCATTAATTTTGTATATTTGGTATGTGACATTTTCCATTCCCAGAATCCTTGTGATGAATTACACGACACAGTGGAAACAACTATAGAACAAAACAAAAACACACCACATGTGGTCTGCTAACCAGGATTCTGTCAAGCAAAATTGGATGCTATGTTCCCATGGTTTCCTTTCAGTAGTAAAAGGGAAAATGCATGCTCGGAAGCACCATTTCTGTAAATTGCTTAAAAAATTTCATATTAGTGTAGCCTAGAAAATATTTTGGTGACAAAAAAGGCTGCAAGGAAACCAAGTTACTTTTTTTTTTTTTTTTTTTGCTAACACAAAAGAAAAATGTTCTTTATAGGAACATAGGGCAGAAATGATAACATCAATTCCATTTTTCTCATTCGGTAATAAATCCCATTTAGGGAGAAGGTATTTTAACAAGTGCTTTATCCTACCTTGCTAAAGGAGAATTTTAAAATATCACATATCACATACAGTGAGAAGGGAAAGAGATAGAGTGTATAAGTAAGAAAAAAGAACAGGACCTAGCCCTTTGAGAGCTAACCTTCTGAAATCAGTACATACTGACTGGCATTAGCCATCTTCAGGAGCCTCCTAATAAGAAGGGATGCTGCCTAGGACAAAACAGGAAGACCAGAGCCTACAAATATAATTATGTCTAATAGGATTGAAAAAAATTATCAATTTAATCAATGGAAGGACTGTGTGAAGAAGAAGAAAAGGGAAACAAAGTCACTTATAACTTAGAGGATCCTACATAGGGCCTTAGGGGATCCCAGAAGGATTTTGCCAGAGTTTATCCAGGGTAGTGACAACCTATACCTGGAGATCTCTACTTAGAGAAACAAGTCATCAAGCTTTGCCACAGCCCGCAGGATGAATTCCAGAGCTATTTTCTGATAATCCATTCTGCTGTCCCTGTTCTCCTATTCAGGGAAGGAAGCGTTCTGATAGGTGAAAAAGTACAGAAATATCCCCAATTATAAATAAAACAAATTGAATTCCCAGTGCAAGCCCGTTACTCCCAACTGGTAGATGAGATTTGACAGCACTCACAAAACTAATTTTCTGGGCCCCAAAACTGGTGACCAGTCCCTGAACCATTGTTCCTTCAATTGGACACTATGAGTAGTCAGTTCTTTATCTTCTGTAACATTGTGTCATTTTTTTTTAAACTTTTGCACCATAGTTACCTAGCACTTTTTGTTTCTCAAAAATTCCTCTATTATAATTTTTATTTTAAAAATCATACAATTTAAGGGTAAAAATGGAAAGGCACAAAGAAAAGCTTTTAAATTTTCTAACACCTCACTGTTCACATTATGATGTTATTATCAATCCAGGCTTTTCAAATTTTATTTAAATTCTCATCTTTACATTGTAAGATATACTTACAGGAAAACACTGCATAAAACCTGTATACCACTCCCAGATCTGGTACAACTATCTTCCTCCACCACAGCTGTAATCAAAATCCCAACTTTATTTTCATCTTTACCGTTTTCCAAATTATTACCAATTTTCATCAAAGGTTGATATTGTAAATCTTTTCCAATTAAGTGGGTATATAATAAACACTCATATTCTTTTTAAATTTTGGTTCCATAGTGTTGAAGTTAGACGACTGTGAGATTAGTCCACAAAATTGACCTCACTTCTGACACCAACTGAGAGCTTGAGGGTTCTCAAAACCACCTCAGGTTTGATAATTCTCCAGAAGGACTCACAGAACTCACTGAAAACTCTTATATGCCTGATTATATGTTATTGCAGGGAAAGGATACAGATTAAAATCAGGCAAGAGAAAAAGCACCTGTAACAGAATCCAGGAAAATATACCAAGTACAAAGCTTCTGCTGTCTTCTCTGGAGTGAGGACAGTGTTTCTGCCCAGTGCTGATACATGGCAATATGCAGGGAATATCACCAACCAAGGGAGCTCACCCAAGCCTTGGCGTCAGGCGTCTTTACTCGTGTTCCACCCCATCACAACAGTTGACTTCCCACTGGCTGATCCCAGACTCCTCTCCTGCAGAGGTCCAGCTTCAGGACTCAAAGACCCACCTTAAACCATACTGTCATCACCTGGCTCCACTTGTGGTCTTTACATCACACTGTTATTGTCTCGTTTAGCCAGTTCCTACCCCAAAATGACATTGTCAGGCTACCCAGCTATTGTGCTAGACAAAAAAGACACTTCTACTGCCACAACAGTCCTGGAGCTTAGAGATTAACTCCCAGGATCTAAGGCCAGAAGCCAGGCCTCTCTGAAGGCAAGGTTAAATTCTCTACTACACACCTAATTCTGCCTAAGGCTGAGTGTTTTTTCATATATTGACCATCTGATTTTCTCTTTCTGGGTAGTACCTAAGTCTTCCACATAATTTTTGATTTAGGTCTTTTTTCTTAGTGAATTTTAGGAGTCTTTATACATAGCAAATACTGTTCCATAGTTGAGTATATATGGCAAAGATTCTGGCTTGCCATGCCTTTTTCATTCTCCTTATATTTTTAAGAACAGAAGTTCTGAATATTAATGTAGTTGAATTCATCATGTTTTCATTTAAGTTATCATTCTTTGTGTGAATTAAATCTTTCCTTACCCCAAAGGTCATGACGATATTCCTTCTGTTACCTTCTAAAGTTTTTAGTTTTGCTCTTCACATCTAGATTAAAAAATACCCCTGCAGTTGATTTTTTTCTGTAGGATATAAGCTTGGAATCCTAGAGATATTAACACCTGTAGATAACCCATTGCACCAGAACCACATATTTTAAAAATCTATCTATCTTCATCTGTTACAGACAGATATTACCAGATAAGTGGGCAGAATAGAAAGCTTGGAAAGAGTCTCTTAACACAAACTCTGTTTCTATATTTCTATAAATGTCTTCATTTTGCTCTCATTCTTGAAAGACATTTTTTTCTTAGTATATAATTACAGGTTGGCAGACAGTTTCATTTAGCACATAAAAGATTTTCTAAAATACTTGCTTTTTTGAAAACTTAAAAGCACAAGGATGAAATTTTTTAAATGCCCCAAATCAAACTGCCTGAGGATCATTAGTACTAACATTTTTAGGCATATCAGGCATATACATAGAATTCATTTACAAAAGTTCAATATTGGTTTTTGAAACCTAGTTTTTTAATTTAACAACGTACTGTTATTATTATTATTTGCATAATGTTATTCTTAAGAGCCTAGATTTTAGAATCATCCATCCTAAATTCAAATTCTAACTCAACTGCACACTATTTAATCGTGGGCACATTACTTACCTCTGTGCCTAAGCTGCTTCATATGTAATCCACCTGAGCCTTCTGTTGTCTGGTTCCACAACTCAAAGCTTATCGACCTAGCCAAGCTAAAACTAATTTTTCCATAATATAGACTGCTCCTTTACCACAAATGCGACTCAAACACAAATACTAAATAAATCTTAAAAGCTGACTGCAGCATTTCTTTTCCCAAGTCTCTCTAGTTTGCCTCATCCTTTGGGTTAATGCTAAGCTCCTGTTCATGGGCCTAATCATCTTCATAAACCTTACAAGAGCTCATCAGTAATTTCAATTCTTCTATCCCCTCTTGACACACAGATTAATATGGGTGCTGAAAGGACCTTGAAGAACATGTCTAATTATTTCGTTTCTATGTAACAGTTGACCCACTATTTAAAGAGACCACTTATATTCTGCCTAAGTCTTGTCTGGCTATATAGCTCAAGTTTCTTCACTTATTTTGATTCCCCTTAACTCTGCACACTGTTTGTTACTGTATGACCATTTTATTTCATTTACCTCCGGTTTACAGGGTAGGACTAAGCACTCATTGCTATACTCTAAGTATTTACAAACTGTGGCTCTGGGGGAGAAACACATAAGAAAGTATTTATCAGAAGGCTGGCCCAAAATATATAAAAGTAAAACAAACTACAGCAATAAAGTTTTATTGTGAGCAAAGATTCAAGTGTTGTAGAAAAGAAGAAAAAACAAAGTTTAAGAAAACGCTATATAGCTTTATAAGTGAGACAAAAATCAAATATAAAGGGAATAACCAGATATTAATTAGAAGGGCTACCATGGGGATGGACATTATTGGGATGGAAGGAGTAATATATACTTTATGATGCTTTGGAGAGCCAAATTTTGTTCAATGAGTAAAATTTAAAAGGAAGGCATAATATAGCTTAATATTTAGAACAAACAATATTAACTGGTGTTTTCCATCAGTAGAACAAGCTGTCTCTGAGGGAAAAAAACAACTATTAGTTTATTTTGATGTCTTCCATAATCTTTCAATAAGAATAAGGTGGAAGAAGAGGGGAGGGGGAGAAAGGGAAAAAGGAGAAGGCGGAAGAGAGAGGAGGAGGAGGAGAAAGAAGAAGGAGGTGGTGATACTAATCTTCTCTGTATTTCTCTGGGACTTTATTCGCACCTTGATTATTGTATTTCCTCCCTGTGATGTGCTGTGTAAAATCTGTTTATCTAAACAGAACTGAGATTTTTTACATCTTGATATCATCTCTGGTGTCTAACAAATTGCTTGACGCAACAGGCCCTTTTGACTCTTTGTTAAATGAATGAATGAATAAATTCTTCAGAAAATATTCATGTACTTGAAAGGAGGTGTGAAGCAAATTATCTTTCAGTTTCTTTGTAACTCCAAGAACCCAGACATCCATAAAGCTATGCTTAGTTTTCAAAGCTACAGGCGATTTGGGAAAGATAGTTGGCAGTTACTCTTTTCAGACACTGCACATGAATGTGCAAGTATTAGTAACAAAACTTTATCTGAAAAACCGTTTAAGGATGTGAGGAAAACGGATGCCATGGACAGTGTCTTTTATATAGCAGGATAATCAGGATTACATATTTATATGTAAAAGAAATATATTTGGGGTACAAAATCATGAAATACTCCTTTTCTCATGGGCAAGATAATTATGTAATGGAACATCATGATTTAAATATATTTAAATACATTTAATATCTTTGATTTTCTCAATTATAAATTGTATATGTATAATTCTATCAACATATATATTAAATTTTATATATAACATAAGTAGATTTTTCTTGAGAAAAATTTAAATATAAAATATAAATACAGGGGTGCCTGGGTGGCTCAGTGGGTTGGCCACTGCCTTCGGCTTGGGTCGTGATCTCGGGATCCTGGGATCGAGTCCCGCATTGGGCTCTCTGCTCAGCGGGGAGCCTGCTTCCCTCTCTCTCTCTCTCTCTCTGCCTGCCTCTCCAACTACTTGTGATTTCTCTCTGTCAAATAAATAAATAAAATCATTAAAATATATTATATATAAATACATAGTGAAGCAAATTTGTAGAACTACAAATAATTTCAAACCCACTACACATTTTTTTGAAACAAATCCTCTTCTTACAGTAAATTAGCTAAGTCCTGAGGAGGGCCCATGATGTGATGAGCACAGTGGTATATGGAACTGATGAACAGTTCAATGCTACATATGAAACTAATGATGTCCTATGTGTTGGCTAATTGAATATAAACTTTTAAAAATAGCTAACCCTTTCTAGCCAGACACTCTTGGATTGGTTTTTAATACAATAACATGGCTAGAAAATCCTTTAAGACCTGGCCTTGCCTACCTTTTGGACCTCCTCTTTGACCACGCTGCTCCCATCTCACTACACTCCACCCATTTTGGAAACTTTTCAATCCTCAACCACGCCAGGCTTGTGTCTCTCTCTGTTCTTTTTGCCTGGAAAGGTCTTGAACCACTCTGCTCTGCTGACAGACAGCACTCCATGGGTTTCTCACGGTTCTGCATGTTTATGACTCTTTTCAAGGATATTCGTAAAGTTTCTCCCTCCAGGGCCAAGAACATATTTATTTACTGTGCTAGTGAACTAAAGATTATGTCTTCCCCTGGGGTACAGTTTGAGCAGGCTTGTTTAAAGGCCGTTACATAACACCGAAGTGTTCTAGCCACTCTGCATCGCCCCCACAGGATGCCGGGTCAAAGAGGACCAACACAAACATGCAAGATACTCTGCTTGCTCTGTCTGCTGTGAGAGATAAAGTCTTTTGTTTCTGACCCAAGAACTTCATGACTTCTGCTAGCATCCATGAGACTATGCCAAACTAAATTGTAAGCTGACAAGTAGGGTTAAATTCCAAACTATTCCCAGTCCTTGACAACTCCATCATATTCACATCTCAACGCTTCCATGAGGGCTTCACCCTTCACCCATTTAAATTAGCCATGCATCCAGTTTATTTGTATTTCATTGTATTTTTTTCTACCTTCAATATCACTATTGGAAATAATACCTTTTTAAATATTATTTGTTAATGTGTCTAACTCAACTAGATTGTAAGCGCAGCTAGGGTGGGAACCTTTTTTGTCATCTTCACCATGGTAACTTCAGCATGTAGAAAACTAGCGCCTAACGGCACTGAATCCATATGCATGCACTAAGGAATTAATGACTTCCTAAGTGTCATGATTAATCTTCCTTAGACCTTGCAAATGTCTTTGTTCTTTTTTCTTTTTACATAATTTTGTATTTTTCACTGTATTTAACACTTTGTATTCGTTCTGTCTCTAGTTCCAGTGCTCCAGCTATACATCATTAAAAGCTTACTTTCTTCTTCTCCTCAATCTTATAAATTTAGAAGCTTCTTTTTTCTGTTTTTTCCATCAAATTGCTGCACACCCCAACCACTTTAGGCCACTAGTCTAGATACACAGCACATGCTTGCAATTTTCATAGGCTAGCACTTCCCTTCTTAACTGTGTTGGGCTTAGTTCTCATCACTTGTCATTTGCCTTTCTGATGTCCAATGAGTTTCCCTTCTATTATGACTTCAAGCAAACCCCACCAAAAAAAAAAAAAAAAAAAAAAAAAAAAAAAAACCTGCCCTAAAAAACAAGGTTCATGAAAGGGATTTCCAACTCCTTACAGTTCATCCATGTGTTTGACATTACTTGAGCACTTTCATGAAATACAATACTCTATACCAGACCATCAGGAAACAGCAGATGAAGAAAATCCCAGCCTCATGATGAAAGGAAAGTGACCAAGCAATGTGGTCCATGCACTGACAGAGTTATGAGCAAGACAGAGAGGATCTCAGAGAGAAGTTTAGGTTACATTTGAGTTCAGTACTTAAGTCAAAGCAGAGCTGACTGAGCAGGGATCCCAGGATCCTGGGACTGAGCAGCACACAGGGCTCCCTGCCCAGCAGGAGCCCTGCTTCTCCCTCTCTCTCTCTCTGATTGTCTCTCTCTGTCAAATAAATAAATAAAAATCTAAAAAAGAAAAAAAAAACAATCGGCATATTTTGATGTTTATACATCAGACTCTCTCCTTCATCTCAGGAATTTGGCAGAGTTCACATTTTATTTTGAATCTTTATCACCTCTTATTTAAGCATTAAACTATAGTAACTGTTAATGGACTGAACTGTGCCCCCCCCAACAAATTCATATGCTGAACACCTAAATCCCAATGACTGTCTTTGAAGATAGGTCTAAAAAAAGGCAATTAAATTCAAATGTGGTCATAAGGTGTGGCCCTAACCCAAAAGAACTACTGTCCTTATTAGAAGAGGAAGGAGCTCCAAGAATGTGCATACAAAGAGAAAAAACAATGTGAGAGCACAGCAGGAAGGCAGTTGTCTGCAGAGAGAGACATTAGGAAAAGCCGATCCTATCACCATCTTGATCTTGGACTTTCAGCTCCAGAATTGTGAGAAAATAAATTTGTGTTGCTTAATCATCCAGTCTGTAGTAATTTGTCATAGCATCTATAACAAATTAAAACAGTAACCTATATAATGAAGACTGAGTTGCTTTTTAAAAATGATACAACTTTGGTCAGAGAATTTATATCACGAAGTGAAAATGGGTTTTCATTGATATGTAATTCTGTTCAACAGTTATTAAGCACTTGGTCCCAGGAATTCTGTTAGAACTGAAGACAGTTCTTAATTTAAAAATAATTTATAGCTTACAACACAGAATTTCTGTAACTGTTTACTCATAATTAACCATGAATAATAACCTTCATGTTAGTAAATTTTTAAATTAAGTTATAGAGCAGTTAAAGAATGTATGTAGCAAGATGGAAAGCCAGATCCAAACCTGACCCTCTGGTAAAAACAACCAATCAAACAAACACAAATTTGTACCACCATCCTCCAGTTCATCTACCTCATGCCAATTAAGGATTCTGTTTCCAAAGCAGAGAGCTAGTTGTTTAGTCAAGCTTAAGACTCTAAACCAAATGTCCCTAATAAGCAAGGATGTAATATAATGCATGAAAGAGTCTAGGTGAAAGTGATGTGATCTCTCATTGAACGGGAGACTCCACGCACAGTCAGAATGCCTTCTTTACAAACTGGGTTCTAAACATTGTGCCAGCCAACAAATCATAACCTAAGGCAGATTCAGGCCTCCAAATGACAAATCTGTGGATCCTTCAATATGATTAAAGTGAGAGACCATTTTCTTGCATTTCTTGCATTACTTCATAATGACAAAACTAAACTTTTATAAATTTATTCTATTCTGGGTACTAGGCAAATAAAACATATGCTTTATTTATTTGTTTCTGTGGTTTTATTTATTGTTTTGTTCAGTACACTCTTGCACTTCTCTGCCTGTGAGAAATCACAAGGTTTTCAGATAGCTAATCAATCTGGAAAGAGACCTAGATTTATTGCCCTGCAACTTTAGTCTTCTCCTGTAATAAAATATTATTATATTATTATTAAAATATTATTGTATTATTGTTAAAATATTATATTATATTTATGTAATATTAATAATTAATAATAATATATAATATTATTATATTATATTACATTATATTATATTATATTATAAAATCTTCCTAAAGACATCATGACAGCTATTTTTGAGGAAAAGTTCATATGTACCCAATTTTTAAAAATTCTCTTATCTAATTATTATTACTTGCTGCACTGTCTCTGACCCATCTCTATTTCCCCCCAACTCAAACTTTTACACTTGTACTTGTTTTTACATTTTCTTTATGAAACAGATTATTAAAAGTGAGATGAAGAGCAAAGCAGAAGAATAAGTTTATAAATGAAAATTTAATGGATTTTAAACTCCAACTCCAATTCAATTATTTAAAATTTGTTCAAAATATGTGAAGATAAACTAGGTAATCCTAAAATAATTTCAATCATTCATTCATTCATTCAAAAAAAAAAGATTTTAGTGCCTTATGTCAATATTTTACTGCACTAGGCCCTAAGATAAGTGTAAAATAAATGTAAATGTACAACAAATATGATTCCTGCCCTTGTCCATCAACTATTACATACCAGGTGGTAAATACTAAGAATATACTAGAAACAAGAGAGTCATCTAAAGGGTAGGGAGAGGTTGTCAAAGAAAGCTTTCCAGAAGTGCTATATGAGTTGAGCTCTGAGGAATGAACAGACATTAGCTAGTCAACAAGGAAAGGATATTCCAGGTAGAGGAAATAGCAGGTTAGAAGGGGAAAAGAAGTGTAAAATGGCACTGCACATTCAGGGATCCCCTAGGACTTAGTATGGCTGGAGGAACACGTATACAACAATGAATAACTGAAAGTAATGTTACCAATGAGCATAGGAATCATATCATGAGAAATTATGTTTGTTTTAGGATTAAAAGGACTCTTTGGAGGTTTTAATCATGCTGTGGTTGCTTTTCATCTTCTCTGTGTAGTAGGGTAGGTAGGTTAGACTCAGTTCCTACAAAGCAGAAAGATGCCAACCATCAGGCTGGGTAATCGGTTGGACCTTCATGCATTTACAGATCCAGCGTGAAATCCTGGGTTTGTCACCTACTTGGCAAACTTACTTGTGTGACTTGGACAAATAACATGACCTCTTTGAGGTTTGGCTTTTTTCATTCGGAAAATGGGAATAATAATAGTATCCAGACCATGAGGTCATTGTGACACTTAAATGATACATGTAAAGTTTTCCAAATATAACTATTATTCTGCAAATATCAGTATTATTATGAGAACATTATTAATAATACTCTAGATGGTAATCATGTGAACAGAAAGAGTAATGGCTGGGGTGCCTAGGTGGCTCAGTGGGTTAAAGCCTCTGCCTTCAGCTCAGGTCATGATCCCAGGGTTCTGGGATCAAGCCCCGAGTCCAGCTCTCTGCTCAGCATGGAGCCTGTTTCCCCTCTTCTGTCTGCCTCTGCCTACTTGTGATCTCTGTCAAATAAATAAATAAAATCTTTTAAAAAATAAGAAAGAAGAAAGAAAGAAAGAGCAATGGCAATGGGAATAGAGAGAGATTAAGATTGTAAAATCAAAAGGGCTTGTTAACCTTGAGTTTAGGATAAGTGTTCCGACTTAGGCAGTTGATAAATCTCCACATCATTCACTAAGACAGGGAATACAAGGGATGAACAAGTTTAGAAGGAAATAATAAGTTCAGCTTGGGATATGAGAAATTTGAAATACCTATGGGATGATCATATGTAGGTATTCAGAAAGTACTTTAAAGGTCAGGTGTTCTGACCTGGAGACATAAACATGGGAACCATCGTCATGTAACAGGTCACTGGCAACGTAAGTGTTCCAAATGAGGTCACACAAAAAGAGTACATAGATTCAAAGGAGCATAATTTCAGGAACGGAGAACTTAAGACTACAGACACTTGGAAAGGTGATTTTCTTAAAAGATGCCAAGAATACTAAAAAGGAGGGGTGCCTGGGTGGCTAAGTTGGTTAAGCATCTACCTTCAGCTCAGGCCATGATCCCAGGGTCCTGGGATCGAGTCCCCACATTGGGCTTCCTGCTCAGCAGGGAGCCTGCTTCTCCCTCTGCTGCTCCCCCTGCTTCTGCTCTCTCAAGCTCTCTCTGTGCCAAATAAATAAGCAAATAAAATATTTTTTAAAAAATAAATAATAAAAAGTAATTATGAAAAAAATATATTTTTTAAAGTTATACAAAAGCTGAGGTTGAAGAGAGTTTTAATGAATCACCAGTGAATCTTGTCAAATGTCACAGAATGATCCAATAAGATAAGACTGATCACAAATCCACTGTTTTTGGCAGTGTAGAGGTCATTGAGGATATCCTTGGTAGAGAATGAATTGCTTTATAATCTCCATTCTCACATTTGTTCCCTTATAGATTGAAAATTAAAATTCCTCTTGTATAAGTATCTTCTGAGGATTAGAATTTAGCAATATATAAATCTGAGCTCCTCAGAAATAGTTATTATACAAATAAAAGAAATAAGTGCATGTTTATATTTATTTAGCAGCATTATTTATTTACTTTTAATTCACAACCACCTTCCCAAAAGCATTATAAAAATGTCCCTGTATTTTTCAAGTTGCAATTAAGCTTCAGCTTAGAGGCAACTCTTTTAAAATGTGGAATGAGAGAAGTTTATATAGTTCATAAATGAAGACCACTGGTAATGATAATCATTTAAATGCACTAATTTGACTCAGCACAAAAAGTCACCTTAAAACAACACCATATTTTAAGCCCACTGTGTGAAGAATTGTGGGAAATCGACTATTGATGACTTTATCTGAGGAACTGGAAAATCCTCCCACTGTATCACCAAGGAAACACATGTACATTGATTTCCACTATCCCACTATGCAGCATGAAAGGATACACAGAAAATAAGAGTATGACTTACACTAAAAATAAGATTTTTAAGCTTTTCTCTAAATCTTTCCTATTTGTGTACACCTCCTTTAAATTCTTCTCATGGCTAAATAGGGAGTGTGTATAAAGCACTTCAGCTACACACCAAGATATAATGTTGATCTCAAGAAAAAGTATTTGTTTGACTGTTAGAGTTGTGAGCTAAATTATTGTTCTTTTCATAGAACAAACAGTAATTATAGCTACTCTGACAGCAGTATTTGATAGATATCTTTTTAAAAATGAACTAAATAAGCCTTCACTTTAAAAAAAATAACAGCAATTGTTACCAATTATAAAAGATTTCAAGCAAATGTTGGATTCCCAATAGTCTGATAAGATTATTGGTGATTTTAGAAAAATCCATTTTTGGATATTTTATAAGGAATAGATCAGCATTTGGAAGACTCACCTTATTCAGTTTATCAATATTTTGCAAGTGATCGACATATCATGCATGGGTAAAAAATTGATTCTAAGTGCAAGTTAAATCACTGAATTTTAATAAAAGAGAGTGCAAAGCATGGGGCGCCTGGGTGGCTCAGTGGGTTAAAGCCTCTGCCTTCGGCTCAGGTCGTGATCACAGGGTCCTGGGATTGAGCCCTGCATCAGGCTCTCTGCTCAGTGGGGAGCCTGCTTCCTCCTCTCTCTCTCTCTCTGCCTACTTGTGATCTCTGTCTGTCAAATAAATAAATAAATAAAATCTTAAAAAAAAATAAAGAGTGCAAAGCATTCATTAGTATGGTTTCAGATTTCACATTGCAACCTACCTTTAAGAAACTCTATTGTGGTTTTGATTTGTATTTCCGGGATGCTGAGTGATGTTGAGCACTTTTTCATGTGTCTCTTGGTCATTTGGATGTCTTCTTTGCAGAAATGTCTGTTCATGTCTTCACTCATTTCTTAATTGGATTATTTGTTCTTTGGGTGTGGAGTTTGATAAGTTTTTTATAGATTTTGGATAATAGCCCTTTATCTGATATGTCATTTGCAAATACCTTCTCCCATATTGCCGGCTGTCTTTTGGTTTTGTTGGCTGTTTTCTTTGTTGGGCAAAAGGTTTTGAGCTTGATGAAGTCCCAATAGTTCATTTTTTTCCCTTGCTTTCCTTGCCTTTGGCAATGTACCACCTCACACCAGTCAGAATGGTTAAAATTAACAAATCAAGAAATGACAGATGTTGGCAAGGATGTGGAGGAAGAGGAACCCTCCTCCACTGTTGGTGGGAATGCAAGCTGGTGCAGCCACTCTGGAAAACAGTATAGAGGTTCCTCAAAATGTTGAAAATAGAGCTACCTGATGACCCAGCAATCGCACTACTGGGTATTTACCCTAAAGATACAAATGTAGGGATCCGAAGGGGCACATGCTCATGAATGTTTATAGCAGCAATGTCCACAATAGCCAAACGATGGACGGAACCTAGATGTCCATCAACAGATAAATGGATAAAGAACAGGTGGTGTATATATACAATGGAATACTATGCAGCCATCAAATAAACGAAATCTTGCCATTTGCAAAAATGTGGATGGAACTAGAGGGTATTATTCTAACCAAAATAAGTCAATAAGAGAAAGACAACTATCATATGATCTCACTGATATGAAGAATTTGAGAGGTGGGCAGAGGGGGGGGCAGGTCATGGGGAGAAGGAAGAGAAAAAATGAAATAAGACGGGACCGGGGAGGGAGACAAACCATAAGAGATTCTTAATCTCAGGAAATGAACTGACGATTGCTTGTGGGTTGTGGGGAAGGTGTGGAGGAAGGGATAGGGTGGCTGGGTGATGGATATTGGGGAGGGCATGTGCTATGGTGCATGCTATGAATTGTGAAAGACTGACAATTCACAGACCTGTACCTCTGAAGCAAATAATACATTAAATGTTAATAAAATTTTAAAAATAATAAAAAAAACAAACTTTATTGTCAAGATTTGGTATAGTATCAAAAGTATAGTATCAAAAGTAATATCAATAATGACCTGAAACACTACAAATACTCTGCTCTTTCACTAATACATATCTCTGGGAAACCAGACTTTGTTCTGATACTTTAACTAAATTAACACATGACAATATACTGAATGCAGAATGAGATAAAAGAATCTGTCTTTTTTCCACTGTATATTTTTTCCTGCTTTTTCGAAGATTATTTGCCCATAGAGTTGAGGGTCCATATCTGGGCTCTCTACTCTGTTCCACTGGTCATTGTGTCTGTTTTTATGCCAGTACCATGCTGTCTTGGTGACCACAGCTTTGTAGTAAAATTTGAAATCAGGTAGCATGATGCCCCCAGTTTTATTTTTGTTTTTCAACATTTCCTTAGCGATTCGGGGTCTCTTCTGGTTCCATACAAATTTCTGGATTATTTGCTCCAGCTCTTTGAAGAATACCGGTGGAATTTTGATCGGAATGGCATTAAAAGTATAGATTGCTCTAGGCAGTATAGACATTTTAACAATGTTTATTCTTCCGATCCAAGAGCATGGAATGGTCTTTCATCTTTTTGTGTCTTCTTCAATTTCTTTCATGAGTGTTCTGTAGTTCCTCGAGTACAGATCCTTTACCTCTTTGGTTAGGTTTATTCCCAGGTATCTTATGGTTCTTGGTGCTATAGTAAATGGAATCAATTCTCTAATTTCCCTTTCAGTATTTTCATTGTTAGTGTATAAGAAAGTCACTGATTTATGTACATTGACTTTGTATCCTGCCACGTTGCTGAATTGCTGTATGAGTTCTAGTAGTTTGGGGGTGGAGTCTTTTGGGTTTTCCATATAAAGAATCATGTCATCTGTGAAGAGAGAGAATTTGACTTCTTCATTGCCAATTTGGATACCTTTTATTTCTCTGTTGTCTGATTGCTGTTGCTAGGACTTCTAATACTATGTTGAACAAGAGTGGTGAGAGTGGGCATCCTTGTCTTGTTCCTGATATCAACGGGAAGGCTGCAAGCTTTTTCCCATTGAGGATGATATTTGCTGTGGGTCTTTCATAGATAGATTTGATGAAGTTCAGGAATGTTTCCTCTATCCCTATACTTTGAAGCATTTTAATCAGGAATGGATGCTGGATTTTGTCAAATGCTTTTTCTGCATCGATTGAGAGGACCATGTGGTTCTTCTCTCTTCTCATATTAATTTGTTCTATCACATTGATTGATTTGCGAATGTCGAACCATCCTTGTAGCCCAGGGATGAATCCTTTCTGGTCATGATAGATAATTTTTTTTTAAGATTTTATTTATTTATTTGACAGAGAGAGATCACAAGTAGGCAGAGAGGCAGGCAGAGAGAGAGGAAGGGAAGCAGACCCCCTGCTGAGCAGAGAGCCCGATATGGGACTCGATCCCAGAACCCTGAGATCATGACCTGAGCCGAAGGCAGCAGCTTAACCCACTGAGCCACCCAGGCTCCCCCTGGATAATCTTTTTAATGTGCTGTTGGATCCTGTTTGCTAGGGTCTTGTTGAGAATCTTAGCATCCATATTCATCAATGATATTGGTCTGAAATTCTCCTTTTTGGTAGGGTCTTTGCCTGGTTTGGGGATCAGGGTAATGCTGGCTTCACAGAAAGAGTCTGGAAGTTTTCCTTCTGCTTCAATTTTTTGAAACAGCTTCAGGAGAATAGGTGTTATTTATTCTTTGAAAGTTTGGTAGAATTCCCCAGGGAATCTGTCAGGTCCTGGGCTCTTGTTTTTTGGGAGGTTTTGATCACTGCTTCAATCTCATTACTAGATATCGGTCTATTCAGGTTATCAATTTCTTCCTGGTTCAATTTTGGGAGTTTATAGTTTTCCAGCTGTCTTTTATTAAGCCATTAACCCCATTTAAGTTTCTAAAATAGTAAGTACATATTTAATAAATAGAAGCCACATAAGTAAAAACTTTTTGGAGCGTTGAAGAAATTTTTAGACTGTGAAGCAATTGCGAGATCAGAGTTGAGAAACTCTTCTATAAATAAATTTAAGAGGCAGGTTACACCTTGAAAAAAAGGTATTTGCAGTATCTAAAACTGACAAGAATTTACTTTAGAACAAAGAAAGCCAACCAATTGGCATTAAAAAGATAACAGAACTGGAAAAAAACAGGTCACATATATAAACTAGAAACCCACAGGAGGAACTCAGAATGTTAAGCAAAATATGGAAAGATACTCATTAGGTATCAAAAAATATAAAATAAAATGATAAGAGATAACACATTACACCCATCAAATGTGCAAAAATCAATGGGATCTTATGTTCATTTGAATATTTTTTTAAGAGTAGTGTAATAGAATGTATTAAAGTTAATCATTTTTATTTACTGCAATTCCCAGGTATACAGAGAAACCTTCACATAGATCCATTAAAGTGAGAAGTCAAACAGTGACTCCCACTTTCATGCTAAGTCTTCAAGTGCATTGAAAATTCCACTTTCACATGCCTGCTGAGCCAACTGAGCAAACTGTCTCCTCCTGGGCAAGTCCCTTCTATTAACTCATTTGTAAAACAGAATAATCTCAGTTTCTGTCCAGGGGCATGTGTTAAGATTAAGTAAGATACTTTGTATTAAATACTTAGTGCAGGGCATGGCACACAAAGTATCAATAGGAAATCCCAATGAATGTTCTAACTCCAGAAAAATAAACAAATGCAAATAAACAAAATTAAAGAAACAAGATGGTCACTATTTGTATTTGAAACATAAATGAAAAACTACTGGTGTAAGAAAACTGAGTAAGATTCCTAAGTACATATTCAACACACAAAAACTGTTAGCTATCTTATGTTCTATGAATACATAATTAGAAAGATCATGGGAAAACTATCCCATGGACAACATCAATCAAAACTAAAAAATACATAGGAAACCTGATTAGAATTGGGTAAGACCTACAATAAAGAAATCTAAAAAGGGCAAAAAAAGAAGGCCCTAATAGACAAAGAAATATATTTACTCAAGGGGAAAATTTTGTGAAGTGTCAATTTAATTTGATTTTACAAATTCAATGTAATCTAACCAAAGTTTCATTCCCTTTTAGATGAACATATGTCACCTGATATAAGAATATATATCCTTCTATTCTTCTAAAAATTAGTCAAGAAGTTTCCAAAATTTATGAAAAGAAATTTCACAAATCTAGCCACGGAAATACTGAGAGGAAATATTGTGTAAATTTTAAAAAATATATTATAAATATAAAGGTTCTTAAACAGTGTCAGATTTGTGAATTTACAAAATCATTAATGTAACAGTATAGAAAGTTCAGAAACTACCCCATATATATTGTGGAGTTTACTATAATAAAAAAAATTGTTTTGTTTTAAATCATTATACAGAGGATAGAGCATTAATTCAGGTCTGGCTGTAAGTGATAAATCCAAAGCAACAGTGCCTTTAATAAGATAAAAGCTAATTTTTCTTACACATAAAAGGAATTTGAAGCAGGCAGTCAGAAACTTATACAAGATCTTCATCAGATCAAGAGGGACCCTGGCCTTTCTCTCTTGCTGCTCTGCTGTGCCCAGCATATACTTCTCATCCACAGCCCAAGATGGATGAAAAAGGATGTACCTTTAAGTTAACATCTAAAAAGGTAACTATAAAATTTCTGCCTAATATTCACCAGCATTTTAACCGGAAGACTAGCACGCAGTCTTACACTAAGCTGCTATGTGTTCTACTAAAATTTAATGAAGCTTCTGCTACAAAGAAGACAAGTGAGAAGATATTAGAGAACAACGTGAAATATCTGTCATAGACAGCCTTCATTATAAGAAGTTATAAGTCAACTAGCTCTCTATAAAAAAAAGTAAATAAAATTAGAATCACAACATTAAGAATTCTAACGGCTTAAGGAACTAAATGTAAATTCAGTATTATAAAAGTGATGGTTAACTTTCACTTCTGGCAAGATGAAATAGATATACAATTGAGCCACACTGTTTGCCAATTCTGTGTTTATGAATTGGTCTACTCTTTCAAATTATCTGTAACCCCAAATCAATACTCAAGGCACTTTTGTGGTCATTTGCAGATGTGTACAGAGCAGGCAAAAATTTGAGTCACCTACTGTACACATTTCTAGCTGAGATCAAAAAAGATGGTGCTCTGTTTTAACTCTCACACTGTACACAAACGTCTTTCTCACAGTCCATTTAGTGACACGTATTTTGGTAATTTCCCTTACAATGGCTCTCAAGTTTAGGGCTGAAGTGTTGCCTACTATTCCTAAGTTCAAGAAAACTATAATATGACTCACAAAGCAAACACATTAGACAAGCTTGGTTCAGGTATGAGTTACAGATATGTTGGCTATAAGCCAAATGTTAATGAATCGCCATATATTAAGATGATTTTAAACACAAAACAAGGTTATGTGTTGATCAGTTGATGAAAATATTGAGACCAGAGGCTCACAGAGCCATAATCCTGTATTTCCTGTAGGAATAATGGTTCAGTATGTGCTAATTCAGTGTTCACAGTAACTTTTAGGACATAATAACCACGGATGACAAGAATCAATTGTATTTTTTTCTATTCCTCTACAATAAACAATCTGTAACCTGGACACTATCTATAAAACAAACATAACATGCTGAAAAGTAGAAAGAAGAAAGCTAAGGAACTCAGGACCCAAAGAAAGATGTTGCAGTGACTTTGTCTTCCTTTTGCCTTATATATCCCACACTAGGAGTTGGTGGGTAACTTGAAAATGCCAATAGGCATAGACCAAAAAAGCCTCAAGAAAAGCCTGTTCTCACTAACTGAAGGGCAAAGACAGGGATAGCCCAGCAAGTCAAAAAATTTTTAGCCAATAACATTCTACACTAACCAAATATCACAGAAAAAGCTGTGACACCATGTCCACCCACAGCAGCAAAGGCTGAGTTGGAGAGTCTAGATTTCTATCTTTGTTAGGCCATAAGGAAGCAAATGGGGCGGTGTCACAGAATGACACGTAGGGATCTAAGAGGAGCTCTACCTTTCCAGGGTCCATGGAGACCACATGGCAAGCTTGGACATTCTCCCACACCCCATTTAAGGAGTTGGTGCTCTCCCTCCTCGCTAGGAGTAGTATCAGAGAAGGCCTACTGGGGAGTCAGAAATGAAAATGATAGCACTCTACTTTCCACCACCACCAGCATTCTGGAGTCAGTGGAGGCTAGGTGGAGAAGAGTAACAAGGTACTTTCCTAGGCAGAGTGATATCACGGGAAGTCTATTAAAAAGTCTAAATTTCTGCCCCCACTCAACAATAATGAGGAGCATCACGCCTGCATCCCAGGCATCGACAAAAGTGATGTGGGAAACCTGGATTCCCACCCTTATCTGGCAGCAATAAGGTGCCATCCATCTTCTGCCATCAATGTAGTATCAGAGAAGACCTACTAAAAATGAAGTTTAAATAAGATCCAGATTCTTAAAACTCAATACCCCAAATATCTAAGTTTTTATCAAAAATCATCACACCAGCAACCAGAAAAATTTCAACTTGAATGAGAAAATACATTCAACAGAGGCCAACAATCAGATGGCACAGATGTCAGAATTATATGACAATGATTTTAAAGCAGCAATCATAAAAAATATTTGAACACAATATTGCAAACAACTGACCTAACACAACTAAAAAAAAAAAAGAGAGAGAGAGAGAAAGAAAGAAAAGAAAAAAGAAAATCTCACCAAAACAAAGAAATAGAAAATTTCAGCAAATAAAAATCAAATTGAAATTTTGAATTTCAAAATAAAACACTCAGGGTGACTGAGTGGCTCCGTGGGTTGAGCCTCTGCCTTCAGCTCAGGTCATGATCTCAGGGTCCTGGGATAGAGCCCCACATCAAGCTCTCTGCTCGGTGGAGAGCCTGCGTTCCCCTCTCTCTCTGCCTGCCTCTCTATCTAGTTGTGATTTCTCTCTCTCTCTGTCAAATAAATAAATAAATAAAATTAAAAATAAATAAATAAAATAAAGCACTCAACAATAACCAAAATTAAAGCATTTGACAGATGGGCTCAAGAGCAAAATGTGGGGAACAGAGGAATCACTGACTTGAACATAGAAAAATAGAAGTGACCAACAGAGAGAAAATAAATTGGGGACAGAAGCCTCAAGGGTCTATGGAGCTAAAATAAAAGATTTAACATTTCCACCATAGGACTCCCAAAAAGAGAGGAGGAAAAGGATAGGGCTAAAAGGTATCCAAAGAAATAATGGGTAAAAATTTCCTAAATTTTACAAAAGGCACAAACGTATAGGTTCAAGAAATCTTAACAGGATAAGCCCAAAGAAATTTGCCCCAATGCACACCACAAACTTTTGAAAAACCAATTACAAAGAAAAAAATCTTGAAAACAATGACAGAGAAAAGACACTTTATCTATAAGAAAAGCTTTATCTATAAAAAAAAGTCTCACTAGAAACAATGGGGCCAAAAGGAGGTAATAAAATATTTCTAGGCCTGAAAAAAGATTATCAACTCTGACTTTTGCATCTAATAAACATACGAGGTCTTTCTTCTTTAATAATCTTAAGGTTAGTGCAAACATGTCCCTCTAAGTAAGACACCAGTCCAAATCATTTTTTTTAAAGATTTTATTTATTTATTTGACAGAGAGAAATCACAAGTAGATGGAGAGGCAGGCAGAGAGAGACAGAGGGAAGCAGGCTCCCTGCTGAGCAGAGAGCCCGATGCAGGACCCTGAGATCATGACCTGAGCCGAAGGCAGCGGCTTAACCCACTGAGCCTGGGTGGCTCAGTGG
>NC_081559.1:80146539-80242777 GCF_022355385.1 Mustela nigripes
AAAAAAAAAAAAAAAAAAAAACACTTTAAAATACATAACAGGTAAAATGTTCATTTTGGAATTTAAGAAATTTATGATAGAAAATCATACACACATTAGGTGGCTACAACTACCATACAAAGAAAAAAAGAAAAATAATAAGTGTTGGTGAGGATGTGGACAATTTGGAACGTTTGTGCACTATTAATGGGAATGTAAAATACTGCAGCCACTATGGAAAATAGTGGCTCACGATTCAAAATATAATTACTGGGGCACCTGGGTGGCTCAGTCAGTTAAGTGTCTGCCTGCAGCTCAGGTCAGGATCTCAGGGTCCTGGAATTGAGCCCCATGTCAGGCTCTCTGCTCAGTAGGGAGTCTGCTTCCCCCTCTCTCTCTGTCCTCCCCTCACTCGTTCTGTCTCTCTCTCTCTCAAAATAAATAAATACTAAATAAAATCTTTTAAAAAACAGAATTTCCATATGATCTAGAAATTCTACACACCAAGGACAGTTCTTGTGTGAGGAAAGTGTCTTCCTCATTTTCTTGTGAATTATCCATGCTTCTTTTAAAGAAATCCCTAATTTTAGTGTGTTAGAAGCATTTGACTCCTTCCTGTTTCTGGTTTATTTTATTGGAGTCACTATATGATCTGTGAAAGGCTTCATCTTATCCATCAGCAATGAGTCGCACTAGCTGCAAATAGATTCTGATTTCCAAAACTATTCCCTTAATAAAATTAGGGTGGTATGGAGTTTCAGTTCATAATGGTTTACATGTAGAGAAGGATTATACAGGACACAGATTATACAGACAAATGCAGGATATAAATATTATTTATCTTTATTTTGTTATGTTTATCTTCACAACCATCCATAAACTCCAAGCTGTTTTGGATTCCAAATACACTCAGACAATAGCAGGAGCTACAGACAGCTTCTTCATCCATGAGACAATGCCATTTCTTCTACTACAGTTTCCTGATTTAATTCTTTATACATCTTATTACTTTGAATAATGAAGCATTAGCATGATACTTTTTTTTTTTCTTAAAGATTTTATTTATTTATCAGAGAGAGTACAAGCAGCAGGGAGCAGGAGGCAGAGGGCAAAGCAAGTGCCTTGCTGAGCAAGGACCTCAATGTGGAACTTGATTCCAGGACCCTGGGATCATGACCTGAGCCAAAGGCAGATATTTAACCAACTGAGACTCCCAGGCGTCCCAGCATGAAACCTTCTTTCCTACCCTTCCTATTATTTCACTCAGTGGTCCATACATTTGAATGATTCTTTGTTCTTAATCAAGACATCAATTCATCAATCATTAATGAATTCACAATTACATGATAAAGATATTATGAGTATGTATCACACATGCATTGTAAAAAAGCATGTAAAAAAAGCTCAATGCTCCTTTTATTCTGTTGAGAAATGGGTAAAAAATAATGAGAAAAAATAAATACAAAATTTATATTTAGAGATAAATTTAGTATAAGTTAAATTTGATATAGGAATAATGAGAATGACCATGAGGAGCTTAACTACTAATAAAAACACAGAAGCACCAAGAGACCTATAACATGTCATAAATATAGGATCTGCAAAATGAAGACAAACTGTATATGGCACAGTGAAGAATGTTAATACAAGTTATAATGAAAAATAGTAACAGGAATGCTAATAATCATTGTAATATAAAGGAGAAAATAGGAAAAGAAAAAGGAGATGAAGGCAGTAGGGAAGGTAGAGAAAGAAACATAAGAAGGAGGAGAATGAAAATTCAGCTAAGGCATTAGGACGAGTTTCAAGAATCGAAAACAGAGGTAAGAACAACTAGAGAATAAGAACACTTTTCTCAGGACGCCTGGGTGGCTCAGTTGGTTAAGCAGCTGCCTTCAGCTCAGGTCATGATCCCAGCATCCTAGGATCGAGTCCCACATTGGGCTACTTGCTTCTCCCTCTGCCTCTGCCTGCCATTCTGTCTGCCTGTGCTCGCTCTCTTTCCCTCTCTCTCTCTGATAAAAAAATAAAATTAAAAAAAAGAACGCTTTTCTCTGCATTTGAAAATGCGCTACCTTTAGTAATTTTACATATGGTCAACTCCTTCAAGCCAAGATGGGTGGGTCAGGATTGTGACAACGAATATTTCTTGACCCAAAGTCGTAAATTTTAGAATGAGTTTCAAAAGCATTTCCAAACCAAAACAAAATTGCCTAAGGTCAATCACAATTACTTAAAAAAGACTGAAATCTCTGCCAATTATCTGTGCTATAACAAAATACAGAGGAAGATGGACCATAATTACTTCAAAAATCCAAGAGCTCTGAAATAGGGACTATTGGTAGCATATGATTTAGAGTAACTAAGGATTTTACTAAAATTGTAACAGCTGAGCTATGTATGTTTTGAGGAACCATAACCCAATAACCTTAAACTGGAACAGGTGAAATACATCACTTTTTTCTAAAGGGCTGAGGAGGTTAGACAGTGAACAGCTGAAACGTGAGGCAGGATATGACAATATTTTTGAAATTAGAGATCAGTTTGCTTTAACTTCAATATCTTTCTTAATATTGGAACAAATCCCCTAGCAAGCAATTTGCAAAGCTCTAGAAAGTACAGGAGGCAGGGTAATAACCAACATGACTTGGTGGACAACAAATCATGTCAGTTCAATCGAATTCCCTTTTACCCAGTGACAGCCTTATAAATGTGGAGGAACAAATGAAGCCATAGATCTTGGCTTCACAAGGCTTTTGACTGTGACTCTCATACTCATAAACATGATAGTAAAATACGGTTTAGATCATAATCTTAGAGGAGTAATTAATGATTGCTCATTGTTCAGAGATTACTCAATGAGATGATTATATCAAGGAAATTACCTAGGCATTTCTCTAGGACACATTTTTATTAATGGCTCAAATATCATAATACATAGCATTTTCATAAAATTCATGTTTATATCTATATATAAAGACAAATTCAAATTAAATTATTATATTTGGAATAGTAAAAAGTCACTTCCATTTGGTGACCCTGGGAGCCTATTTCTGAATCATTCGCATGGGGTATAACAATATTCATAGATTGTGAAGGTTTTCCCATTTCCATTGCATCTCCATTGGAGTTATACTACCTACTGAAGTTCAAGATAAGAGCACTACTGCTCTTGGATCAGTGGAAGACTGTGGAATTGCTCACCAAGAAAGATTATTTTCCCTTTGCAGATACATTTCCCTTTTGTGTTATATCTTCCAGTGCCATGTTTTCATTGTGAATTCATTGACCATAGCTACTGTAGTGAGAGTCACTGCTTAAAATCAAGGTGGATTACATTTGAGAAATGTAAGCAAATAATCCTAAAACTAGAAATATTTTTAATACAAAATAATAAGGAAAGAAAAGACATCAACATAAACTAGATACAGGAGAGAAAGTTTACCATTTGGTACTGCCAATTTATTTAAATGTAAAGGTAAACATAATTTGAAAGTATTTCATTTAGGATACTGTAACTACATTCATCAAATAGTCTATGATTGCATGATGTCAGCTTTTGCAACAGAATTATGGTGTCATTATAACATAAATTAATTAACTTTGTAAATGTATTATCTGTTTTCTATAATAAATCACCAATAAAACCATCTTATCCCATACTTTTTTTGGAAATATTACTATAGTAATTTTAAATTTCTTCCACAATTATTAGTCTAAATGTTCCCTTTTCTCTTGAATCGATTTTAGCAATATAAATAATCCAATAATATCTCTCCATTCATCAAGAATTTCAAAGCATTTTCATTAAATTACACATAATAAAACATGGGTTCTATTAACGTGACTTACATAAGTCACTAAACTTCTTTTTGCCTCATAATTCTGATCATTAAAGTAAGCTTTAAAACAATGATTACTTGGGACACCTGGGTGGCTCAGTTGGTTAAGCAGCTGCCTTTGGCTCAGGTCATGATCCCAGCGTCCTGGGATCGAGTCCCACATCGGGCTCCTTGCTTGGCAGGGAGCCTGATTCTTCCTCTGCCTCTGCCTGCCATTCTGTCTGCCTGTGCTCGCTCTCTCCCCCTCTCTCTCTGATAAATAAAAAAAAAAGAAAAAAAAATTAAAACAGTTATTACTTTATAGTGTTTTTAATAAGGGCTAACTAAAAGAGTTAAAACATGCTAAACTCTTAGAATCACACAGTATGCACTCAAATAGTCTTTGTTATTATTGTTTTTGCTATTATTATTCTTTCCTGAGATACAAATGTCTCCGCATAGATCTTATCACCTTTTTAAAATACTTTTCTCTACTTTTTTGTCTTCACTGATTACATTTCCACAGGTTTATTTCTTTTCCCCCCACCACTATGCCCATCCTTTAATTTTGTACTTTTTCTATCATTTTTTAGCTGTGTCTTTCAGTTAGAATGCTTCCTCTTGCAAGTATCATAAAATCTAACTCCCACTAGCTTAAACAATTAAGTGGATTTAATGCCTCAGTTCCTGAAGATTTAGAGGTAGAGAAAATTCAGGAATTGTTTGATCAGGCCTCCAGCTTCATTTCTCTGCAGTTCCTTCATTTCTACACTAGTCTCTTGGTTGTTCCCTACTTAAGCTGGCTTCCTTCATGATTATGAGAAGTTTATGTTCAGCAAACACAATTTATCCAAGGAAAGGGAGAGAAGGTTATTTCCCTCAACCTTCTGATGAACATACTCAGTCATCACTTCTCTTAAACCATCCCTCAACTAATCACCATAATCCAAATGGAAGTCATTAATTAATTAATTGGCTTGGCTTAGGCCTAACCCAGTACTTGGCAAGGGAGGTAGGGTTTCCTATGATTCCTTCTATGGATCCCAGGGGTGAGATGAAGCCACCAAAAGCCTATGATCACTATGCAGTGTAGAAGAAAGTAGTTGGCATCAACTGCCAACCACGTGAGTGAGCCATCTTGGATGTTCCAACCCAGTCAAGCCCCTATATGGCAGCCAATATACATGGCGCAAAGTCAACAAAAGATAAATAATAAAACTGTTGTTTTTCGGTTACTGAGCTTTTACAGTGGTTTATTATACAGCAATATATAACCAAAGGAACTGGCAGTACATTTTTATGTGCCCCTGAATGAGGAGATTTCTATCTATATTCAAGGTTTGCTAATGAGGAATGTGTACTTTGTCTTTGACCCTGATCATTGATAATTTGATGTCCAGTTGAATCATATTCTACAATCTACAGTAGGATGGCAGATTGATATGCTCAGCTTTCAACCCAATTCCAATTCTCTCTTGGAGTGTTCACCAAGACTGGGGATATCGTTCTAGATTGGGATCATCTCCTATACCCACCTACCAGTTATTTAACACTTGGAACAGAGTACATGAACAAATACAAAGCTCCCACCTATACTCCATTACTGGGGAGATCCCACCTCCAGGATCCACAAATCATTGGTGCTCTCACAATTCTGTTACTGTAGAGTAAAAGTTTCCCTGAAACTTTTGGGTCTCTGACAAGATAAAGAGAAAAACAGTTTTGGTGGGGTTTTTTGTTTTGGTTTGGTTTTTTTGGTGGGGGGTTGTTTGATTTTTTTTTTTTTTGAGAAAAACAATATTAATATTAAATGTTTTTAGTTTCTCTACCTCAGAAAAATAACATTCACGCAGGAGAAAGAAGTTTTCAGTTAGTATAAACTTTGGATTTTTCTACCTAGGTCAGGAAAAAAAGCATATTTCCACCTTCCTTCAAATTGACAGTTTGGCTCTGTCTCGGTGGTAAAGCACAGATGACATGGGCAAATTCCACTAGTCATGACCTGAGTGACAATTCCTCCCAAAATTTTCTCATAAGTTAACTGTAAATTTTGTTTTTTCTTTATTTAATGTTAAGTAGTTATCTGTGACTTCTTAAATTCTTTCATTAAAGTTGGGAATAACTATTAGTTGATCAGATAAAGTTTCATTACACTTTTTATAGGTACTTGGCATTTTAGAACTTCCAGTTGTCTCTATTCCCTTTTGGTATTAAAAATTATAATTAAAAATTAAAATTAAAAATAATATGTGAGTATATTTAAAAGTTTATAAATATTAAAGAAAGAAAAAGAAACAGAAAGAAAGGAGAGAAAGAGGAATAGGGAGGGCAAAAGGAGAAAAGAGGAGGAGGAAGAGAAAAGGTAAGAGATAACAGAAAAGAAGGGAGTTTGGGGAAAAAAAATGATATCTATATCATGAGTCCCAACATTTCATATTTCCTTTTCTTCACTATAATCACCCCTCTTTATATGATTACTTTAATCTCTCATCAGGCTTGGTTGAGATTTGTTTTCAACAATTTATGATATTTATATCTTCCACTCTTCTTTTCTTTTTCCTAAATCTCTGATATCATCTCCCTCACTCAATTATTTTCACCCCCATAGAATAATGTCATGGCCCCATCCTAAGCTCCTGACATTGACTCCACCTCCAGTGATGGCTGCCTCCTAGGAGTCCCCAGACCTCTGAGAGCTGAAGTAGGAGCCAGTGAGCCTGTCACTCTATGCTTTGCTCATGCTAATACATTAACTAGCTGATTCTGAACATGCAGACAATGAAATTACATTCATTAGAATGTACTTTAAAATGGTAAGTGTATGTAATTTAATATAGTCAGAACCATTTGTTAGAGCATCTTTTGAGGAAATATAAGAAAGAACTGTATTTTCTTTGTACTTGATCAAATACTCTTTTTTAATAACTTCCAAATTATAAGATACTCATAAGATGTTTTTTAATAAGTTCCAAATTATAAGATACTCATGAGATTGTTAAGCAACTTGGAAAGATTATGGAAGAAGATCTTTGAGACTAAAATAGGCATTTTAATATTCTTCCAATAACTGGAAACTCCATTATATTTGGGGCCAGATCTAACACAGGCTTCAATGACAGGAAAATGAAACTGAAACTGTAATATGCATTGTATTTCTTCACTTTTCCTTACTTGTATTCATTTCCATTTCATATGTAGATATAGATATACACAGATTTCCAAAAAGATAACAACTAAGGACAAAATGGTTGGTATCAAAGGAAGTTTGCTACTAGAACAAAATCTGAAAGAAGGAAAGATCTAGAAAAACAAACCCACACATGTTATATAACCTTATAAAATAACAATCTTGGCTTTATTGTTTCAGAAATCATGACAGTCAACCCTTCCAGTCTGGTACCTCCCTGAAGCAGACATACAGACATACAGTAAAGGCAACAAAATGTTAATTGATGTTTTACCTTGGGTGACTACTGACCCTTCAGGAACAGTGATTTGTCAATTCACAGAAAGAAGGCAGAAAGAAGCCCTGATTCAGATAATGAAAAAAAAATTTTCAAAGAGAGTCAACAAAATTTCTCATTTTGAAATTGTTCTGGAAAAAAAAGAGTTGAGGGTGCCTGGGTGACTCAGTCAGTTACATCTGACTCTTGGATTCAGCTCAGGTCATGATCTCATGAGTCATAAGATCAAGCTCCATCTTGGGGTCCACGCTCAGTTCAGAGTATGCTTGAGATTCTCTGTCTATCTCTACCCCCAATTTGTGTGTGCGCTCTCTCTCGACTAATAAATAAATAAAATCTTTTTAAAAAATCAAAATAAGAAACACTTGAAAATAGAAATACCTATGCTCTTTATAGTTTATTTAAATAATAGCTTAGTGTGAGTTCCCAAAAGCAGATTCTTAGGATTTAAGTGCAAGTGGTTTATTTGGGAAGTGATCCCAATGAACAAGAAATAGGAAGAATCAATAAAGATGTATGTTGCTAATGTGGCAACTGGGTCCCAGTTCCTGTGGGACCCTCTCTGAAGGCCATATAGAATGCATCTCAGAACTTGCCTATGGAGGGGCTGTGGCATCTATCCACCAATTCCCATTCCTCACTGATTATGAGTAACTCTTGTCAATTTAACTCCCTGCCTCCCAGATAGAAACATTAGTATTTAGCATGGTCATTTCCATGTTACCTTTCAGGTGGGTTGAAGGGATATGAGCAGGGCACTGACAGTTTCTTACCCATCTAACAGACTTAATTGATTACAGTTTAAAATAGACCTGTTGTAGACAAATGAAAAAATGCTCAGCATCACTCAGCATCATGGAAATACAAATCAAAACCATAGTGAAATATACTACCTTATACAGGTCAGAATGGCTAAAATTAACAAGTCAGAAAACAACAAATGTTGGTGAGGATGAGGAGAAGGGAACTTTTTAGCCTATTGGTGGGAATGCACTGGTACACCGCTCTGGAAAACGGTACTGAGGTTCCTCCAAAAGTTAAAAACAGAGCTACCCTATGACCCAGCAATTGTGCTACTAGGAGTTTGTCCCAAAGATTCCAATGTGGTGATATATACCAGCAATGTCCACAACAGCCAAAGTGTGGGTAGAGCCCAAGTGTCCAACAGCAGATGAATGAATAAAGAAGACATGGTGTGTGTATATGTACACACACACACACACACACACACAATTGAATACTGTTCTGCCATCAAGAAACAATGAAATGTTACCATTTGCAACAACACAGATGGAACTAGAGGATATTATGCCAAGTGATATAAGTCAGTTAGAGAAAGCCAAATATCATATGATCTCACTCATATGTGGAATTTAAGAAACAAAACAGAGGATCATAGGGGAAGGGAAGGAAAAATAAAATAAGACAAAATCAGAGAAGGAGACAAAACCTAAGAGACTCTTAAACTATAGGAAACAAACAGGGTTGCTGGAGGGGAGGTGGGTTGCTAGAGTGGAGGTGGATGGGGGTAACTCGGTGATGGGCATTAAGTAGAGAACTTGACTGTAATGAATACTGGGTGTTATTTGCAACTGATGAATCACTGAAATCTACCTCTGAAACTAGTAACACACTATGTGTTAATTAAATGAATTTAAATAAAATGTTTAAAAATTTAAAAAGTAGGGGCACCTGGGTGGCTCAGTGGGTTAAGCCTCTGCCTTCGGCTCAGGTCATGATCTCAGGATCCTGGGATCAAGCCCCGCATCCGGCTCACTGCTCAGTGGGGGGGCCTGCTTCCCTCTCTTTCTGCCTATCTCTCTGCCTACTTGTGATCTCTGCGTGTCAAATAAATAAACTCTTTATAAAAATTTAAAAAGTAAAAAATTTAAAAATAATTTAAAAATAAAATAAAATAGACCTGTTTAGATACACACAATTTTAAAATAGAGTTCTTCCATTTTGACGGTGGCATATATGTCTTTGTACTACCAATGTTTCAGAAAGGTCTTGGCACATAACGTACTAAATCTTTTTAGATAGTTCTTGCATGAATAATGCATCCTTTGGTTGAAAGTAGGATTTGTATGAAGAATACTACAAGAAATAGAAAAAGATGAATTTATATTTTTAAACAGAAATAAAATAAACATAACCAGAATGTTGGCTGAAGAAGGGCCTTTATAATATTCTCAAAAGTCAGCCACATACCAAGCTCAAAGAAAATTCACAAAATGCTGAATTCCATAAAAGAACACTCTAAAAACATGGTGCAACTAGACAATCTAACAGAAATAAATACTGCAAAAAACTAAAAGAGGAAAAAAGAGAATAGACTTAGAATTTGTTGATACCTAAGTTCTTAAAGTTCAACTTTGGGTGAGTCAAATAGAATTAAGCTTAAATATAACATAAGACACACTGTTTTGCCAACAAATAGCATCATCTTTCAGATTCATACATTTTGAAATAATATATTCCCATAATGCCAAGGCATTTTAAGACTATATGAATCAAATCTCTCTCTCCCTCACTCACTCTCAAAAAGTACTTACTTCGATTTTTGAAGAGGTTCCCTGATGTCCACTTCAAATGGCCAACACTGCCAGTCTCAATATATTGTAATGTTAAATGTACATATTTAATATAAGGTGTATGACATCCTTCATGGACTTCACTACTATTTTTAGAAGGTTGTATATAACATATGGGATCTAAATTCTAATTTAAACACTAAAAATCTGAAAAGTACAAGAAATGGATGGAGCTCTGTTTTCTAATCCCAAGTATACTATGATATATCCACTGGAACCAGTCTTTCCCCTCCAAATAAGTAGGATGTCCAGAAATCTCATTCTTATTTTAAAAAGACAGAGAAGAATACAGCTGGATTTTTATTTTCTATCATGACCTGTAATAATTGCACAGAGAGAAAATCCTTTTTTTTTAATTATTTTATTTATTTATTTGACAGAGAGAGAGAGATCACAAGTAGGCAGAGCAGCAGGCAGAGAGAGGAGGAAGCAGGATCCCTGCTGAGCAGAGAGCCTGATGCGGGGCTCAATGCCAGGACCCTGAGATCATGACCTGAGCCGAAGGCAGAGGCTTAACCCACTGAGCTACCCAGGTGCCCCGAGAAAACCCTTTTAATGAATTTCAATTTGTGTGTGTGTTCTCTTGTGCCTCATCAAACTTTGATCTGAGGTAAAATTTAAGTCTAAGAGGTTTATTTGGCAAGAGATTTCAGCTACCAACATACAGGAAATGGGAAGTGAGGGAAAAAAAGGAAGAAAAATCAATAAGTCTTCAGTTAAACAAAATAAATATTTTAGAAATAACAATCCTAGTTTTCCTTTCCATATTTCTTATCTCTCATCATTATCCTCCCACTTCTTTGCTAATCCATGTCTATTTCTTTTCTTTTCTCATCTCTTCTTTTCTTTTCTTTAGCTGTGCTTAAATGTTTCTTTGTTCTCCTGGGAACAAAGCAGAAAGTGTTTGCTCTCTTTTAAACCATGAAATATTTTCTTTAAACTAATTGGAGCTTATACATGTTGCTAGTTGTATATGACAGATTTACAGATAGATAAACAGATGATAAATCTTCCTCGGTTTTAAAAAATTGGCTGTCTTCAAGAATGCAAACTGATGGACTACAAAAACACATATGCACAAGGTTATTGACTACAACACTGTTTAACAATGTTAAATATTAGAAACAACCTATATGCTCATCATAGGAGAATAAATAAACAGAATAAACACCATAGGAGAATGACTAAACAGAGTAAACAGAAAAAATAATGATTTTTTGAATCCTAAATATCCCCTTGACTTCACTTTACTTTTCATCCCACCATTTTTCTCTCCCCTAAAAGCTGTGTTCCTGGAAGTATTTGTCTATATTTGCAGTCTCAAATTCTTATCCTTCCATCTTTTTTAAAGACCACTCAGTGAGACTTTCTTTCCAACAGTCATGGAAATTCAATTAGAGGACAACTCCCATATGGCTGATTCAGTTATCCGTCCTTAGTTACCTACTTACTTGACCTGTGGGCATCATTTGGTAGATTTAATCACTCACTTCTGCAAAGACTTGATTCATTTGGATTCCAGGTCATCCTAGTACCCTGATGTTCCTCCTGCCTCACTTACGTGCTCCTCTCTGAATCTATTGTGCCTTCATCTTCTTCTCTCCCACGTCTTGATGTTGGATGGCTCCAGGGCTCAGTCCTTGCAGCTGTTCCTTATTCACAGTCACTGCCTTTCATCTGGTTTCACGCCTTCAAATACTGTCTACCTATACTCGGACAACTGCTGTGCAAGATAGTCCTACAAACCACAAAATAAGAGATTTGGAAAGAGTTTGTAAGGAAGGGGACAGAGAAATTCTTTTGCTTCTATCCTTCCAAGTTCTCTTTTAGGGCCTCTGTGATAAATTAACAGAAAAACAACCATATGTTTATTAATATGTATATCTCATACTTTCATGTAAGAAACCCAGTGAATGAAAAACTCAAAGGGGTGGCTTAGTACTTCAGCTTATATAGCACCTGCAACAAAGATCAGTACATTTGTAGAGAAATGACAAGACAAAGGAAAGTGCTTTTAGGTTTCAAATGTGGCAAACTGTGGGAAGAAAATAGATGAGAGTAAGGTTTGTTTGCATATCCCACCATCTCTAGGCTAATGAGAGTCAAGAGACTTCCTGCCTTTAGGCAAAAAGTGGGGGGTGGGGTGGGTAGACAAGAGCTTTTCTGGCATTTGCTGCTGCTTCATTGCCTTCAACTCAAAATAATTTTTATATCAAAAAAGCGTATTTTAGGATGACATACACTGATATCCTTCAGGTTCTAAGTGGAGAAATTAATCAGTTACAAACAGGGTAATCATATAGCTTATTGCCCAAACAGGGTACCTGTGAAAGTAAAAGTAGATGCTACTAATTAAGCTAGCAGAGCAATTGCAAATCAGGACAGTCCCAAACAAACTGGGAAATTGCAGTTCCAGACCTTATCTCAACTGCTTCCATCTCTTCTTTGATATTTCAAAGGCACTTTAAATTAAATATGACTAAATTATAACATTCTCCCTGAAATTTATAATCCCTTTCCAGTATTCCCTTTGTCAACGAATGACACCACTGTCCATCTACAGAAAATGCAGAATTAGAAGTTATGCTTAATACCACCCTCTTTCCTGTTGTTCAATTCTTCATCTGATCTAGCAAATTTATTTTGTAAATGTTTTAGATTACCTACACTGCAATCTCCCTAGGTCTTAACTCAGGATGCTATAATAAAATACCAGAGACTGGGTGACTCAAACAAGACATTTATTTCTCACAGTTCTGAAAGCTGGTAAGTCTAAGATCAAGGCACCAGCAGATTCAGTGTCTTGTGAAAACCCCCTACCTGGCCTGTAAAATGCCTTCCCTCAATGTATACGCACTCATGGGTTGGGGGTGGGGGAGTTCCTATCTTTCCCTCTTCTTTAAAGAACACAATTCCTTCTGGGAACTCCACCCTCAAAACCTTATTTAAACATAATTACCTCCCAAAGGCCCCTACCACCTAATAACATCAAGGCTTTAACATATGAAGGATTAGGTGGGTGGTCTACAAACATTCAGTCCCTAACAGTCACTTTTTCATTATCTCTTAATGGATGTAATGAATAACCTTCTAAGTAGTTTCCCAACACTTAATTTTGCCCCCACTGCAATCTAATATTGCAAAACACAAATTAAATCAAGTCAACCACTTGCTTAAAATCATTCAATGATTTCTTATTGACCTTACAAATTAAAATCCTTAACATGATATACCATATCCATATTGAGGTATGATCTGATCAGGCATGCTTTCTACTACCCCTGCTCCTTAGTGTCTGAAGAAGGATAGGTGGAAGGCAGGCATTCAGGGACAAGCCCCCTCACCAAGAGGAAACCACCCTTAAAAAGATTTTATACCCACCATGGAAGGAGCCCCCATCCTTTCCCATTTGATAGATAGGTGACAAAAACCTGATTGGATCATAAGGTGCAGGGAGAGCTAATCAGATTAAAGCAGCCTGTCAACAAGCCCGGAAAACCCCCTGAACTTAGCAATTCCCACAACAACCCTCTCAAATCCCCTCCCTCCTTGGGAGCTTTCTACCATTACTCAAAAACCTTGTTTTGATACCCTTCACTCTGTCTGGTCTTCCTCTTCGTTCTCTGAAGTGGCATGACCAAGAACTATGGGCACCAATAGAAAAAAAATCATGTAAGCTATCCATCTCCAGACACATAGGTTTTGCTCATTTTCTCTAACATACCTGTATTAGTTTCCTAGGGCTGCTGTAACAAGGTACCACAAACTGCACTGTTTAACAGAAATTTCATCAAACGGTTCTGAAGGCTAGAAATCTGAAATTAAGTATTCGACAGACCCATCTGAAACTTCTAAAACTTGTGTGGGAGAATCCCTCCTGGCTCCTGGTGGTTTCCAGGAGCCTTGGTGATCCCTGGTGTGCACCCTTAGGGCTTCAATCCCTGCCCTCACAGTCACATCATATTCTCTCCTCATATGTCTGGTCTCTCTCCTCTTCTTATTAGTATAGGTGTCGTACCAGATTAAAGACCCATTCTATTCCTGTATGACCTCATCTTAACAGCTAATTATATCTCCAGTGATCTTATTTCCAACTAACAATCTGAGGTACCGTGAATTAGGACTTCAATTCCTAATTCACAACTAAACCTACAACCTGCAACAGCCAAGACTCTGTGTATGCTGTTCCCTCTACAACAAACACGTTTCCCTCCCTTGCTTCATTGACTCTTATTTATCCTTCAGTCTCAACTCCAGTGTTACTTCCACAGGGAAAATTTTCCTGGTACAGACTGTAAGTCAAGTTCCTCTATTACCTACTCTCTATACCACAAATCTTTTCTTCTCAAGAATTATCACATCTATACTTTTACTTATTATTTACTCTTCATTACTTCATGTATTACTTTCCCCCATGCCTAGCATAGTGCTTGGCACACAGTAGGAACTTAACAGGTAGCTATTAATTTAATTAATGAAGGAAGAAATGAAAAATGAAGGCTCACAATTCCTCTGACAACATAAATTAGCCTAGAAAAATTCACATTTGGGCACCTTGTAGTTATTATTAATGAAGGATAGCTGGAAGAAAGGCAGGTAGGGATGAGCTATCCCCACCCCCCCCAAAACCAGAAAGGAAACCACTCTTAAAAGGATTTTACACCACCCTAAACAAGGAGCCCTCTCCCCTTTCCCACGTGATACAGGAGACAAAAACCTGATTGGGTAACAGGTTCATGGGGGGTTAATCAGATTAAAACAGCCCACCAAGGAGCCCATAAAAACCCCTAGAACTAAATACCAAATCAACAACCCTTTCAGAGGTTTGTACTCTCCCTCAATAAACCTTGCTGCCCACCACTCTACCTCTGGTCTACCTCTTCATTCTTCAAAGCTGCATGACAAAGAACCCTCCAAAGGAAAAGAAATCCTGCAACATTATCATTCCTGAACACAGGAAATAGTACACTCTGGGCATAGTTTAACTTCCAGATTTTAATCATATTTTGAAGCTTTTATTCTATTCCTCTTAACTCATTTCTTAGTACCACTGGAATGCTTCATACTCGAGGGTCTTGACCCTATAAGGCTCTCTTTTCTAATATGATTTTTTTTTTTTTTTTTTTTTTTAGTTTTAAGTTCTTTAGGACAGGAAAGGGGGAAAAAAAGAACATGAATATCTGTAACATTACCATAAAATTTATCTTTATACTCAAAACCATAAAAATCTGAAATTATATGAAGAGCTACCAAAGCAATTTGTTTTCAATCTATCCTTTATATTTAGTATACCACTTTCCCTACTTAAGATTTTCTTTTGTCAAGGTTCTGTTATTGTTACATAATTTTTTTCCATTGGTGCCCATGGTTCTTGGTCATGCTGCTTCAAAGAGTAAAGAGGTAGACCAGACAGAGTGGCAGGCAGCAAAGCAAGGTTTACTGAACAATAGCAAAGTGGGGTCCATGAGCCCACTTCAAGTGGGGACCCCTTGTCCCTGACTGCCTTTCTTCCGACTCTCCTTCATTACCAAAAACTCTTTCTTCACCATTGGCTCATGGATCCCACTCCAAACCGCATCACTAGTACAAAGAAAAATAATTTACCAAGAATTTCAGCTGTTAATTTTTAGAACTATAACATAAAATTCACAGTATAATATTGAATGATACGTATGACAAAGCTGAAAGCCTGTGTATTCTAGTAGAAATAGAATTGTCCTGTTACATGCAGGTGTGATACAGAACTACGAAGATGAAAATGTACTGGGTTCTTTTAGTAAAATATCTGATGTGATCTGCATTTACTCGGTATTGTTGACAATGATGAAGGATAGTTGGAAGGCAGGAAGACAGGGACAAGGGGACTCCACCCTAAAAGGTAACCACCCTTAAAAGGATTTTACACCACCCTGGAAGGAGCCCTTCACCCTTTCCTATGTGAACACCCAGCCAACAAGCCCATAAAAACCCCTAGACTTAGAAACTCCTGTGGCAACCCTCTCTGGTCCGGTCCCACTTCAGGAGCTTTGTACTATCACACAATAAATTTTGCTTTGCTGCCTGCCACTCCTCATCTGGCCTACCTCTTCATTGTTTGAAGCAGCGTGACCAAGAACCATGGGCACTGAAGGAAAAGAAATCCTGCAACACTGAGAACTTTTTGGTGCAAAAAGGTGTTTTTATTGTAGCACGGGGACCTGTGGGCAGAAAGAGCTGCATTGAGGTGGTAATAAATGGCTGAGTATATACTTAGCATTTGGGGGAAGTGAAGATAGAAGAAGTTTCTGAAGGGATTTTCATATATTAAAGTAAACTTACAGGATCCTGGAGGTTAGCTTAATACTAAAATAAGGTTGCCTTTTGCCTCTAGCAAAATATTATCAGGCAGCTAATCTCCTTGAGGAAGGTCACTCTCACTGTCCCAAGTACTTGTCAATGGGCTATACATCATGAGGAGATTTAATTTTACCTACATTTATTTTGCCTTTGTTCTCTGCATCACAAGTGTCAACTGACATGAACAATCCAGCTAACTATAGCAAAATACTTAACAGAACAGAGGAGACTGAAGAGACAAGGTAGGAGATAGTAATGTCTTCTGAAAACCTAAGCCATAATGAAATTTTCAACTTAACCTATACTAAATAATTTACTTCTTCCTAACTTGCTTTTTTAAATTCTTTTATTCTTTTTTAATTCTTTTAATTCTTTTATTCCTTTCAATTAAATTATTTTCTAACAAAACACTCTGCTCATAGTCCATACTCTCCTAACAATAAGTTCATAAATATCATTTATGCATAATAAAAAACAAATATTTCTACTTATTTTTAGAATATACATAATGTACTACATGTAAAAGGAAAAACTAATTCCTTTATTTTTATATACATTCATTGAAAACAACCTTAGATATTAAGGAACACATGCTATTTCTTTCAAGGCTCTATTTTGGCTCCATATAAAATGATAAAGAGTACTTCTGCCATATCAAGGTAACACAGACTTATAAATCTTCTGACCTTGTTCCTGGATCTTGGTATGTCTAAGTTTCCTCACAGTATATTCTAGCATGCTGAAGAGCTATCATATCTACTATTATTACGTTTATAACATACTTCAGTATTTCATTCTAAAAATTGAACACATCAACACATGTCTATTTATCTTATTTCTATCGCACTCTGAAAGCTAAATTTTCAACAAAACCTGGTCATTTTTCTTTTTGTTCCTATTTTAGATTCTTTTCATCTTAGCTTTATAACAAACTTAGTTTTTCTTAATTCTAATGCATACCGAAACTTGAATAAATATGTCTTTTCATTCTTAATGAATAACACATCTAGAGGTATTAACCTTAAGTTTAAACACACGGAATGTGCAAAAAAAAAAAAAAAAAAAAAAAAACCTCAGCATTTAACATCTCCAGGCATGTTTAAAGGTTTATTTGTTTATTTGGTGGGGGGGAAGGGCAGAGGGAGAAAGAATGCCCTCAGCGCGGTGCCTGAGATGGTGCTTAATCTCAGGACCCTGAGATCATGACCTGAGAGGAAACCAAGAGGTGATCACCTAACTGAATGTACCACCCAAGCACCCCTCCAGGCATATTTTAAATTCGAGTTTATATATCACATATGCTCTGATATCAAAGAGATTACTGCCTATGTTCTCCTCTAGGACTCTGATGGATTCCTGTCTCATGTTGAGGTCTTTTATCCATTTTGAGTTTATCTTTGTGTATGGTGTAAGAGAATGGTCGAGTTTCATTCTTCTACATATAGCTGTCCAGTTTTCCCAGCACCATTTATTGAAGAGACTGTTTTTTTTCCACTATATATTTTTTCCTGTTTTGTCAAAGATTAATTGACCATAGAGTTGAGGGTCCATATCTGGGCTCTCTACTCTGTTCCACTGGTCTATGTGTCTGTTTTTATGCCAGTACCATGCTGTCTTGGTGACCACAGCTTTGTAATAAAGCTTGAAATCAGGTAGCGTGATGCCCCCAGTTTTATTTTTGTTTTTCAACATTTCCTTAGCGATTCGGGGTCTCTTCTGGTTCCATACAAATTTCTGGATTATTTGCTCCAGCTCTTTGAAGAATACCGGTGGAATTTTGATCAGAATGGCATTAAAAGTATAGATTGCTCTAGGCAGTATAGACATTTTAACAATGTTTATTCTTCCGATCCAAGAGCATGGAATGGTCTTTCATCTTTTTGTGTCTTCTTCAATTTCTTTCATGAATGTTCTGTAGTTCCTCGAGTACAGATCCTTTACCTCTTTGGTTAGGTTTATTCCCAGGTATCTTATGGTTCTTAGTGCTATAGTAAATGGAATTGATTCTCTAATTTCCCTTTCTGTATTTTCATTGTTAGTGTATAAGAAAGCCACTGATTTCTGAACATTGACTTTGTATCCTGCCATGTTGCTGAATTGCTGTATGAGTTCTAGTAGTTTGGGGGTGGAGTCTTTTGGGTTTTCCATATAAAGAATCATGTCATCTGAGAAGAGAGAGAGTTTGACTTCTTCATTGCCAATTTGGATACCTTTTATTTCTCTTTGTTGTCTGATTGCTGTTGCTAGGACTTCTAATACTAGAAGTAAGAGTAGTGAAAGTGGGCATCCTTGTCTTGTTCCTGATATCAACGGGAAGGCTGCAAGCTTTTTCCCATTGAGGATGATAATTGCTGTGGGTCTTTCATAGATAGATTTGATGAAGTTCGGGAATGTTCCCTCTATCCCTATACTTTGAAGTGTTTTAATCAGGAACAGATGCTGGATTTTGTCAAATGCTTTTTCTGCATCAATTGAGAGGACCATGTGGTTCTTCTCTCTTCTCTTATTAATTTGTTCTATCACATTGATTGACTTGCGAATGTTGAACCATCCTTGTAGCCCAGGGATGAATCCCACCGCTTCATAACAGTATTCTGAATTTATGTTGGTATCCACTGGTTCTATTTCCTTAGGGAAAATAAACTGCGGTAATTCCTAATAGCTAACCAAGTTAAAGACAAATACTCTGGCTGTTTTTCAAAGTCCTATATATACTTGAAGCCTACTCAAAGCATATATGGAAGACAAGCAAAGAAGAAATTAAAATGTGTTGCGTACCTGTGAGCCAGGAGCCATAATGTATGTGTGCTTTGGCTATCTCATTAAATACTATTTTGCATCACCCTATGATTTTCTTTGACTTTTCTCTCTTTTTCTTCCCACCCCCAAATGCCTAAAGGGCCTGAGTCCTTCAGGTATAGTCTTTAAAGAAAACTACAAAGCAGTTGGCAGTTAATAACAATTTTGTTGTATTAAATAAAAACTATTTGTGACTTTAAGCTGGAGAGATATTGGAAAATAACAGTAGGGAAATGACAAGGAAAGCAATAAAACTGCAGCAGTGGTTGGCAACTCTGTTTCCTCCCTCTAGCAATCACTTCTCAGTGCCCTGTACTCAGTAGGGATGGCAAAACCCTACTTCTCAAGCAGGGGGCACAGGGCTACAGGGTGCAGAGAAGTGGCAACACACAGTGCACTCGTTGTGCAGGGCAAGCATGCCCACGGATGCCTGGTACCTTGCCAGGAGCTCCTGAATCCTTTTCTGTAGCCGCTCTGGACTATTTTTTCCAATGTCATTATGCATGGCCTGAAAGTTAAAAGGACATTTCAAGTAGTAGCTCAGCCTACAGGAAATAGAATCAGTAATGAGATTCTATATAAAACGTCTGTAGTACTTTGTATGAAAGGTTAGAAAACCATCCATTTGGGGCACTTTGTTAGAAGACCATGTTGTCATTTAAAGTATTCTAAGCCTCCCTGTGTTTTCTAGAGTAAAATGGAGCAGTTTATGTGAACATTTGATCCCATCTCCTAAAGGATTTATTTAGTTTATAAGCATCTGAAAATGACTATTTTAAGCCAATAGATTACCTAAGGATGCTCCACGGGAAGCCACAAAGCCCTTGGAAACATAAACATACTTAAATACAGAAGCTAATAAAAATACTAAACCTAAAGTAGCTAGAACTATTGTATCCCTAGCAATAGCATAAGTGGTAGCATATATTAGGTGCTCAATAAACAATGAATAAATGACCTAGTCAATGAGTGAATGGTAGGGCTTTGCCTTTATGTGTCTGACTCATATCTTCTCAACATAGGAGATTTTCAGGATGTGGTTTTTAACATATCATAATGACTTAAGATTAAACAGCCATCCCAACATGTTCCTCATAAGTACTACTCATTGGGAAAGAAAATATTGTTCATTTCACTTATTCTTCTTAAGTCAGCATTTTGCTATCTAAAATCAGGACAAAAGTAGAATTAAGATCATAAATCTTCCCTGGGTGACAATCAAACTCCTAAATGAAATGAACAACATTTTGGAGAAAATATATATATGTGTGTGTGTGTGTGTGTGTGTGTGTGAGTGCGCGCGCGCGTGTGTATACATATGTATGTATATACGCATATACATATATATATGAAGTATACTATAGTATTCTTCTAGCATATATATGGTGTATATATATATAAAATGTATACTTCATATATATATATTTTATAAAAGCATTCTCATGTTTTTAGAGCTATCTACATCTATCTATAGATATAACTCTCTTTATGCATAGATATAGATAGTTACAGAGATGTAGATATCTTTAAAAACATGAGAATGCCTTTATGATAAATGTCATAACCAAATAAAATTGCTTTCTTCCTGTCAGTAATGACCCTGGTATCCCTGATGTGTAACTTACATTTAACTGGCAACATTCTGGGTTACTCATATTAACTGCAACAGTCTGAACAGCTTGAACTTCAATAAAATGTGCATTAAGTGACTGAGTTAATTTAACCTCATTAATCCTCAACCCAATAGAACCATCTGAAGTCCTCCAAGCAGCCTGTGCTTCATCTACAACATAAACATTTCCCTGTAGGAAATCAACACCCAGAATGTACTGAAGCTCTAGCTCCCAAGTTGTCACTAAGGGGTAAATGGCTGCATAATTGCCAGGACCAGGCTCCAATTGCATTATATGATTCACTCATTTTATTATTCTTGCTAATGGTGAGATGAGTACTCTAAAAATAAATTTCTCTCTGAACTTTTTCTTGGAACTGCTTCTCTTGACTAAATGGTCCAATTTATCAAAGGGCAGGATTCTTGTTCAAGATACTTTTTTGCCTCATAACATAAACATATTTATTGCAAATAAAGGACTATGTTCAATTAGAAAGAAACTTTGACCCACCTGCTTCCTACATCTTCCCCTATTTAGGATTAATTGCAGAAGGAGTAATAGTTAATTCTCAGAATTTTTCTCATAAAGGGCTGATGTGTCAAAGTACTAAAAGATATCAACACAATTTTAATATTTAGTCAAATCTTTGCTGCTGTGCATAAGACACTGATTTTATGTATTAGTGCAGGAATTAGGAATCTTGATCTTGATCAACTTAAAAATTAGTTTAAATTAAGATATATGATTTTTACTGAATTGCTTTTTTCTATATTTAATGACATTTAAAATATCTTTTATTTGAGGGAATCCTTGGTTTTTTGGTTCACATTACTCTCCAGGAAAGAAAATAAGTATTTTACCTGAACATGCCTTCTTCAGTCCTGGTTAAGAGACAGCAATCTCTAGGAAAACAAAATTGTATCTGAACCCAAAACACTGCATTTAGTCCAGTTCTATGAACCCATATTTGTGAACAGACTATATAATTGTTTATTATTCACTAGTGGGAATGTATTTCCCATCATCTTGATTAAATTTTAATGATCAAATCATACAGTTTATCCCAAGAACTTTATATGCCATAATGTCTATATCAGTATAGCTGTTATTATTTCTTCATAATCATAATCATAAATTGGTGGTAATAAGATCTGAATCAAAAGGTGGGTAAAATGGAACTCAAAGTAGTTCTGTTATATTCATCACTAGCACCCCACAGTATTTTTAAAAAGCTGCTGAGCCATGAAAATAATTTCATAACTTCATTACCAAGAAATATAACAAAATATAGAAGAAATTATATATGGAAAAATATCTTTATGTTGAAAAGGAAGCATCCTCCAATGATTAATCAACTGATTTTAAATATTATAAGCAAAAGAGTTGTTAGCCTGATATACACTTAAAAATAAAAACATTTTGTCAAAATAAGAGTCTAAATTTTTAAACAACTGTACGGTCCAACGCTTCTCAAAGTCAAATCATAAATGTTTCTACTTGGTAAAAACGTGTTTTCCTTAGCCAAATAGATTTTTAAATTTCATCAGTACATCAGTTAAAGAAACAGATTAATTATTTATTTTCTGACTTTATTATTTATATATAGGTAAAAGAAAAGCGAAACTGCTATATATTCTACCATCTTTATTAAGGTGTCAGTTTACAGAATATTATATTTGAGTTCTTTTTTTTTCCTGACTTTTAAAAAATCAATTAATGTGTAATTTTAACAAGTTGATGCATTCATCTTTCTCAATTTTCATCAGTTATAGGGAATTAAATGGACCAATAGTTCCATAGGGTTATGGCTCCATAAAGCAAGCAAGTGACTCAAACTTGGGAGAAGGCAATATAGAAAAGAAATATTCCTAAGAGAGCAAAACACATTTTTGTAGCTGTAATGAAATATAAATTAAAACACCTTCCTGCTTGGCTAGTTCCAATATTTTTCTTACCAGGTAAACTCTCTACCAGCAAGCAGTTTAAACAGTTATTTCATTTAGAACTGCCAGTCTCAAAAATATGATAGTCCTCAAGTAAAACACACTTTTAAAAATATGTCATGCCAGCACAGTTCTGTTATAGTCTTGGAAGACAGATTTTAAATTACTATTTAACTGAGTACAATTTTACCCCAAGAAACAATTTATGAAAATAACATAAATCAGATGTGATAAAATCAGTAATAAATATTGTGAATGAAGGATTTTAGAGAAGATAAGCTATCTTTAGAGAAGACAGAACAATTTACATTTCAAAGTACAGTGCATAACATCCTTTAAATCACATCCAAGATGTTGAAAAATATAAATATATGCACATCCCTGGTATTGTAGTCAGAATATATCTCTTGATAGCTGCTTACTTTTACACATATGTTTGCATGCTTTCATAGAAGCCTGTTCCCTTTTTTAAATATCTTTTTTGCAATATATTTAGAAAGTAAAGCAAAGCTGCAACATATTCATGGAAATATCCTGAATGTAACATACCTGGTATTTTCCATTTCTGACCTTTGCTATTGACAAAAAAATAAATTACTCTTTCTGGATAACAATTTTTTAAAAGTACAATATTAAACCATGGTAACTTCTTGACATTTCAAGATACCCCATCAGCACCTTTAATTTGTTCCCCATATCTATTTTATTGCTCTAACGCCCTTTCATCCAGACCCCATGCCATTCTTAAATGAACATATATTCCTCATCATGTTGTAGCATTCTTAATATCTGCCCCAGCTTCACTTCAAAAATTGGTGCCTAGCACTTTCTAGATTTGCCATAGAAAAACTACTTCTCTGGAGCTTATTTATAATGAAACAAAAGTAATTTTTCTAATCTTTCCGGCACAATTGCCACCATAAATTTATCAAATATTAATGTAACAGTAAAATGTTAAAAGTTATGGATCTTAGTAAAACTTTGTTTCATGTCCACATCCTTAGATATTTCTTACAAGGAAATATTCAAAATAATCATCAAAACCAAGTGTGACTACAAGGCAAAATTGAAATATGTCATGTTTATTATCACATGGTTTTGTTAGGCAAGGAAAAGAGATCCACTTAATTTATATCAGTTAAAGGAAGTTTCTTGTAAGGATATAGGACCTGGACCAGCATCAGCTCTAATGGTGGGCTAATCCCTCTATCACGAACAAAATTGGCCTTCTTAGTGTCATGGTTCTTTCTCTTTACCTATGTCATCATGTTTACTATGTGGTTTCCTCCAGTCATCCAATTTTTGCTCCCTCATAACTTCAGTTGGTACATGATTTCTGTGTATCAACTACCTAAAGCATCTTTTGGCTGCATGCTTATTGCTAATGGACGCTGTGTTTCCAATTAAAATTCTGAGAGTGAGAATCTGACTGACCTAGTTCACCTGTTTACAGCAGAACAAGTCACAGGCTGCTGCTAAGCCAATCTAATGGCTGTACTATTCTCACCATCAGTTTTCATTGCCAGTCCACTTCACTATAGCCAGAAGATAGGACCTTGAGGTACAAAAACAGCCACTAAGATAGAAAGGACTGTGTGAAATGTGTTTTATCAAGGATAACTGTGTATGCGGGCAAGTTTTAACTGACATCCTTATTATGCCATATATAAATATATTATTTTGAATGACTATTTTAATAAGGCATTCCACAACAAACCTTGTCTTGGAATGAAGTCAAGTGAGTTTTTGTAATACCAATTCAAACTCTTCAACGCTTACTGGGAACTCAACTTTAATGTGGATATGTGAAAATCAAGCTAATTTACTCTCACTTTTCCAAATTTATCATTTAAGGGAAAGGAGAGACATTTCTTCAATAATATTTGCATATTTCTACCTAGTGTCTAAATAGTAGCATAGCAATTAGGCTTAAAGAAATCAGAAGACTGACTCTTTAAGCATTTATTGCTTTGTTTAAGCAGAAGTCCAGGATTTACTGAGTTTAGTGATCAATTTTAGTATGTTTTTATGTAGTTTCATGTCACTTAAGATGATGAGACTATCCTATTTTGTTGAAGTATTTTAAATTTAATCTACCTGGCTAACAAGAACAGGTACACTCAAAATCTTGCTGAATATAACTTTGTCTTCTTCACATAACTTCTATATAGTTTCCACTGTTTAGCTGAAGACTGACATGGAATCCTCATCAGTAATAAACATACCCAACATTTATGTAACATTAAGTTAAATCATGTTTTCACACAGATTATCTCATATATCCTGTGTAACAGCACTTATTTGAGAAAGGAAGAAACCAAGACTTGAAAAGTTTAAATAGCATAGCTTAAAAAGGGCAGAGTCAGGACTCAAGCCTATTAAACCATTTGTGAACTACTAGCACAATACTCTTCCACAGAGAGGCATACTTGGATCAACGCAGTAACCAAAACCAAGAGAGAAAAGCATATAAAAATCTACCATGAGGATAACACCAAGATCAGGAAAGAGAAGGCCACTAAAAGCTCATGCTGAGGGGTGCCTGGGTGGCTCAGTTGGTTAAGCCAACCCTTGATTTCAGCTCAGATCATGATCTCAGGGTTCTAAGGTAGAGCCCTGCCCCAGGTTCCTCTTTCAGTGGGGAGTCTGCTTCTCTCCCCTCATCCTCTGCCCCTTCCCCTACTCATGCATGCACTCACTCTCTGTATATAAAATAAATAAATCTTTTAAAAATAAAGAAATAAAACTCACATTGACATGATCAGTCTCAAAGGAATTGATCTTTATTTGTTTTGAGTTTCATTCTTGGCTTGGACATAAGAACAAATTCCTTTTCATTTTATTTACAAACTTCAAAACTTGGGACTATATTCTTAAATACTCTATGGGGAAGAATTCTAAAGTGACATTTAAGCCCAGTGAGAAAGAATGCTATTTGGGGAGGAATGTCTACCATGGGTGCAGGAGCTGAGGATGGAAATATCAGTGCTGCAAAATTGCCAACCCTGACTTGGACTTTCCATTGTCTGTTTGGCACATATGCATAGCTCTCCTGCCATGAAGTCCTGAATGTGTAGGACTAGATGCTATAAGGACCCAAAGAGACCAATTCACAAACCATCAGCAAATGTTTGAAGATGTCTGCCCCTCTATTCTACAGTCAGAGAATAACCATGAAAAATGTTATTGAAAGTAACATGAAGTCAAATCTTAGAGTCAATTCTGTAGCTTCTACATATCCAGTATGGAACATTGCTGTGAAAACATGCCATCAATTCTTTGGGAATTGGATTCCAGTAAATACTACCATTTCTCTATTCTTTGTTGAAGGTGGAGTCTGATGAGGAAGGTCTGGATGGGGAGGTAAGAGAAATTAGCAGATAAGAAATATTTTCCAGATGTTTCCAAGAGGCTTAAATTCTTTTTAAAGATTTTTATCTTATTTATTTGTCAGAGAGAACAAGCACAAGAAAGGGGAGCTGCAGGCAGAGGGAGAAGCAGGCTCCCAGCTGAGCAAGGAGCCCAATGTGGAATTCGATCCCAGGACCCTGGATCATGACCTGAGCAGAAGCCAGATGCTTAACCAACTGAGCCACCCAGTTGTCCCAAGAGGTTTAAATTTTAACATATACTTTGCTTCTTCTCAAGCATACTATTTTAACTCTTCAAAAAGAACAACCCCACAGAAGTAAGGGCAGGGGAGATTGGGCACTGGTCACCAGTCCACTGCTCAACTAGAACCCCCAAAGTGGAAGATGGGATCTTCTGGATAATTTCAATTTTCTCTGTGGATTCCTGGGATTCCCAATCAATGGGATGATGTACAGACAACATAACCACTTCCTTTGCCATTCACTTTCAGCTCCTAATTTTTCATCCCCCTCAGGAGCGCCAATAAAACTTTTCATACATTTCCAATAAAATGAAAAGTGGTTCCATTGCACAAAGATGCAGAAACATCTTTGTTCAAACTATAAGATTCTATCAATGCTCACATATATAATGAATTTTTACTACTCTACAGTATAATAATTTCACTAAAGTCATCTTCAGACATTTCATCAAAAACTGCACAATTATAATACAATCTCATAATATTAAGGCAATAACTTTTAAGAAATATTATTCCATTCACTAGTTTGCTTTTACAAAAATTCATAAATAACTAAAATTAAAATATGCTTGTCAAAATAAGAGATAAATTAGATGCTCAGTGAAATATTTTATTAGGCATTCCTTTTACTCATTAGGGCGTAACATTGCTATAGCTAACAAGAGTTTTATAGATATGACTATGAAATCAGATTCTATAATGTAAAATATTTTACTGCTCTCCACAGAACTCATTATTACCTATAATTCAAAGAACTATGGAATCAAATTACAAAATGCTATGTATGGTGTTATCCTTTAATATTGAAGTAAATAAATTTATACATAGGTATTTTATATGTATAAAACTTCTGGAAGGATAGATTCCACCTTACAAATAATCATCCATATTGTTGGAATTTTTATAAGAATGCATTAATTTTATTACCAAGAGAAATAAAGGTAATCTGAGAAAATAAAAAGACTTTGGGTCACTTGTTTTCTTTGAAATATATCACAAGTAATCTCAGTTCTCCATAGCTTTAGTTCACAAAAATAAAATATTTTAAAGTAGTAATACTTTCTTAAGAAATTTTTGCATGTAAAGTATAATTTTTAAGATATACCCTGACCTAATATACACAATAATCACATATCCCTCAGGAAGAATTTACATCTGAATACAATTTAATTTTTGTTCTTCCAAGAACAATGGCTAAATATATATTAATCCTTAACATGACTAACTAATACAGTATGATATTTAGAAGCATACAGGGCACCTGGGTGGCTCAGTGGGTTAAAGCCTCTGCCTTCGGCTCAGGTTGCCATCCTGGAGAGGAGGAAGCAGGCTCCCTGCTTCCTCCTCTCTCTCTGCCTGCTTCTCTGATCTTGCCTGCTTGTGATCTCTGTCTGTTAAATAAATAGACAAAATCTTCAAAATAAATAAATAAATATTTAAAAAATTATTAGAAGCATATAATGTAGAATAGCATATATTTTCAAAATGAATCTAACCCAATACCCTACTTTAGAGAAATTTAGTAACTTATCCAATATCTTATTCTTTATGGCAATCTTTGTGACTTCCAACCCAGTACTCCTTAAGACAAAACAGATTATGTATAATGACTCAAAGCATTCAGATACTTCTGGGCCAGAGAATAATAATATGCCACTACTAGGAATACCATAACTCTTCAAACACCATGTAAAGATCGATTATTTTACATGTCCTATTTATAATATACCAAACTGGTAAATTATGATTCAGTGTTTACTATTTATGAGTAAGGACACAAAAGAGTGATAAAGAGAAAGGATCTAGACATGGAACACTGAGTTAAAGGGTAGAGGGAAAGTTTTTCAGGCAAAGATGAAACTTCAAAGATAAGTAAAGGCACGCTAGGAATTAGGATAGTGAAAACAAATTTCACCTACCTCGCAGTTGTGCCTCAGGCTGGCCATGAGTTATTACATTACAAAATGGTTTGTTTATTTTTTAATTCATCTTATTATTAATATAAAGATTTCAATGAATAAATTAAGATAATGGAAATGACAGGAATGAAGCTCTTCTTAAAGATCCTTTGAATACCAAATTGAAAACTGAAAAAAATCCAAAGTCCAATAATGAATAACCATGATGGCCACTTCCTCAGCAAACATTTTAAAGTACTATTCCAGAAGTGGAGTTTATTCCTTCTTCCTATGCCATTTCAGGGTGGATATAAGAAAAAATCAGTTTGTTATTAAGTTGGAGTGCCACAATATAGTTCAAGAAAATATTTTATGATCGTTTACTTTCTAATTCAATTTCAACTTCAAACATGTTCTCCTTTTTATTCTCTCAAAAAATTCTCCAAATGCTTTTTAAAAATCCAAAGCATAACTCCATCTCTGTTAAAAACCTAAGAAAGGAACACCAAATATATATTTATGTATGTCCGTATATGTATATATGTATGTATGTATGTTATATATATACATATATATATTATACATACAAAAAAATTGAACATGACTTAGATAAAGATTTTTAATTCTAGCTGTCTACAGAGGACATGGGCAAAAGGCAGTCAATTTCCCCACAAAAGACTAGAAAACCTGGGGATCTGAGCCACGCAAGGCAAGAGTGAGAAATGGAGCTGAAGACATTGGGATGTTTGAAAGTCTCTAGAGAGAATAGACATTTCCTCTCTTCTATCTACAGAAGCGTGGTTGGTATTCACATGTTCTTCCTATTCAAGGTGTTTTTCTAGGACCAGCAGCACCAGCATCACTCAAAAGCGTATGAGAAATATAGACTTTCCAGCCCAGGTTTAAACCTGGTAAAATTGAACTTGCTTTCATTAAGATCCCTAAATATTTTTTATGCACATTAATGTGAAAAACACTGTTATCAACAAAATGAAGTCTAGGAGCATAGATTTGGGAATATCAAGCAGAAGAAGCAAAAGGTGAGATACTAGACTATGCTAAGTGATGATCTCCATATTAAATGGTACAACCCTCGGCTTCTTTCCCGACCCAGCTCCAGAACACCAGCAGACTGATTTTCTGCCTTACACTCTACTCTTGGTAAAAATCTGGAGAAATCATTTCTAGAGAAATCAAACCCCTAAAAGAGTAATGCTTTTAGAAAGGGTCAGCAAGCTAGAGCCTTCAGGACAAATTCAGTTCACCAATTTTTTTTTTTCCCAACAAATAAAGTTTTATTGGAACAGAGCCACACACATTCAATTACACATTGTCGATGGCTCCTTCGCTCTAAGGGAAGAATTGAATTGTTATGCCAATGACTGTATATGCCCCATAAAGCCTAAAATATTTACTATCTGGTCCTCTATAGAAAAAAGGAAAATTAGCCAATCTCTGATTTTATATAATGACATATGAAGATCCAAAGTTAAAAAAAAAAAAAAGGAAGAAAAAAGAAAAAAAAATTGATGGTTACCAGATTATCCTAGAGAGAACCCATGATTCAACAACACCCACCAATGCATATAATTCCCAGCAAAGTTTTAGTGACTCACTCTTAAATTGAATGATAAGACAAGAAATACCAAACATACAAGCAAAAGCTCCACAGGGAAATACATACCAAAACCAACAAAGAAACTCAGATGATACAGAGAGAATGAAGAGAACAGAATAAACTTTACTCTAAGTTACAATAATACCCTCAGATAAAGGATGATAACACATCTATTAAAGAAAAAAATACAAGGATCAAAATAAATACAGAGCAAGAAAATATTCTTGGGAATTAAAAATATGAAGTTTGTTTTCCTTTTTAATGAGTACAGAAAGGTTAGATGATAAAGTCAAAGTCTCATAAAGAAAGCAGTGAAAGAGGGGCGCCTGGGTGGCTCAGTGGGTTAAGCCGCTGCCTTCGGCTCAGGTCATCATCTCAGGGTCCTGGGATCGAGTCCCGCATCGGGCTCTCTGCTCAGCGGAGAGCCTGCTTCCCTCTCTCTCTCTCTGCCTGCCTCTCCATCTACTTGTGATTTCTCTCTGTCAAATAAATAAATAAATAAAATCTTTAAAAAAAAAAAAAAAAGAAAGCAGTGAAAGAGAGAAAGTAATAGGGGAGGAAGATACCAAAGGGGAAGAGGGGGAAGGGGCTGGGAGGAGCAAGAAAGGAAGAGAACAGGAGGGGAATAAAGGAACGGAGGGACTAGGGGATAGAACAAGGCAGTGCAAAGGTCAATTAAAGAATTTCCAGAAGTTCTATTGTGGTAATCATTTCTCAATATATACATATATCAAATTATCACACTGCAACCTTAAATTTACAAAATGTTATATGTCAACTGTATCTCAATAGGTCTGGGAGAGGGAAGCATTTCTAGAAAAAAAAGAACAGAGAAGTGGATGAAAGAAAATTATTTTAAACAAAAACTATAAGAAGATTTTTTTTTTAAAGATTTTATTTATTTGACAGAGGCGGGGGGGACACAAAGCACGGGGAGTGGAAGAGGAAGAAGCAGGCTTCCCGATAAGCAGGGAGCCCAATGCGGGACTCAATCCTAGGAGGCTGGGATTATGACCTAGGACTGAAGGCAGATGCTTAACTGATCCACCCGGGCACCCCAAAGATTTTCTAGAACAGAATGAAATGAGTCTCTTTTAAACAGCACCTGCAAAATGTATGTAAAACAATCTACACCAAAGCACATCCTTATACAATTTTAGGACAACAGGAAAGAAGAGAGGATCCTAAAAAGGACTAGGCCATATAAAAAGAAGCACATCAGCATGAGGGCTAGAAGGCAGTGAACAGTGCCTTAATTTCTAAGACCAAATTATTTCTAAGATAAATTTGTAAGTCTATCTAAATTATTACTCAAAAATGGGCAGATAAAAAGACATTTTCTGACATTCAGAATGTCATAATTTTATCTTTCGGGTATTCAGTATCATGACACTGCCAGAGGGAATACAGCAAGGAAAAGAGAGACACAGAACTTGGAAAACTTAGAGATCGAAGAGGAGAGGTCAAAGGAATTTCCAAAACAGCACTTCTGCAGCTGTCACAAATCCTTTACAGAGAAGAAAGGAGTTTTGTCAGACAGATGACCAATTTATTGAAGAAAACCTAGGAGCAAATACATTAACTGATAAGATTGACTCTGTGGAAAACTAATAAAAATTTTACTGAGCTCTTGGAGAGGTTAAAGGAACCAAGATGTCATAGATTCAAGAAAATTAAGCAAATGAAAGAAAAACAAACAAAAACCACAATATAATAAAATGAGGTAATTCTCAAAGCAGAAAAGAAATAATGATTCTTAGCTGAAAGATAAAATGTTGTACAAGAACAGAAATATAGGGGTGCCTGGGTGGCCCAGTGGGTTAAGCCACTGCCTTTGGCTCAGGTCATGATCTCAAAGTCCTGGAATCGAGTCCCGCATCTGGCTCTCTGCTCAGCAGGGAGCCTGCTTCCCTCTCTCTCTCTCTCTCTCTCTCTCTCCCTGCCTCTCTGCCAAATAAATAAATAAAATCTTTAAAAAGAAAAAAAAAAAGAACAGAAATATAGGGGCACCTGAGTGGCTCAATCAATTGACCGTCTGCCTTTGGCTCAGGTCCTGATCCTGGAGTCCTGGGATTGAGCCTTGCCTTGGGCTCTCTGCTAAATCGGGAGCCTGCTTCTATCTCTCCCTCTGCCCGCCGCTCCCCCTGCTTATGCTCTCTCTTTCTCAATCCCTCTCCCTCTCTCTCTTTCAAATAAATAAGTAAGTAAATTCTTTTAAAAAAAACCCAGAAATGTAAATAAGGTGTACAATTCAGCTTGGTAGTTAACCTTTTCTACATAATCATATTAATGAAAAGAATAACTATGGATTTAATAAAAAATGTAATATCACTGTACACAGTTAAGGAAGCAAGAAAGAGGAAAATAAAAGAGATATAAGGAAATATGGATATAAGCAGGAAAGAGGTAAAGTCTACAGTTATTACAGGAAGAAACCAATAGATAACATTCAAAAATGACAAAGCAAAATACTGCCGTATTTAATTGTTTAGACACATGGAGGCAAATGCCAGAAGAAACAAACAGAACACCAGAAGATTCTGTTGGAAAAGTGGTAGGATTGACCATTTTTAGTAACACTAAGCATTATTTGACATTTTAAACCATAATTAGGTATTTATTTAATTTTAAAATGTTTTTAATTATAAAGGGAAATGCAACACTCCATAGGAAGTCTCCACTGCTTGTTGAATGTTACAATCTCTCATGGTATATGAACAACTATCCACAACTTACATTAAAAAAAAAATCTATTTAACAACTCTTAAAAATTGTGATGACAGACAGACCCTGAAGAGCTTTGAGAATTTATAAAAATACAGACTGAAATAAAATTCAAAAAACTCTTTCATATATTCTTTTTTAATGAGCTCCTGTGCTATAACCAGTTCTATCTTTGAGACTTTCACATTGTCTTGATGCTGACATTTAGAATTTTTTGTGCTCAAAAAAGTACAGACTTGTATGCTTAGACACCAGAAAGTCCCAGGTGTGTTAAATTCCAAAGTTTCATTTCACATTGCTTCTTGGATCCTTTAATTCAATTTTGGGACTCAAAGTGCCTCAAGATTTGATCTGTGTGTTGTCCAAATGCTGTCGGTAGCCTAGTGAAAGATTTAATATTGTTTATTGCCAAATATGTCTCCAAAAGTTTTAATCCTCTTATCTCTCCATTACCCATTTGTAAAGCAGGCTAATGCGATAGTGGTGTCAGGGTGAGTCAATGCAGAAGCTATTCTAAGTAAGAGGAAGGAAACTTGTCAATTGGTAAAGTCTTAGCAGAATATCATCAGCTAGTCCTCCAAACTTTTAAGGATAGTAAGGCTTCAAGATACCTGCCTGCAGTGTTGTTTGGGCGCTTATCAGGGGGTTTGGGGTTTGTTGTTGTTGTTTTGCAACACCTGTAAACCAGATTCCTATAAGAAAATTTATTTACTGTGTCGAATCTGTTGGAGCTAAAATTTTACTCTTAAAGTAAATAGAATAGAAAACTAGTAATTAAGGGCACTAAGATCCTACTCCTAATTCTACCATTTATTCCATATATTCAACACTCACAAACTGAAAAGCTCAAAACCCCGTCCTGATATAACACAGATGTGTTAAAGAGATGGCATACAAGATGCATTTCCTAGGAAGTAAGATCAAATTATCTACCCTACAAGTCTATATATTTTCCACAAAATTTTAAGTCCTTGATTAAATGATGATGTCAGACCTTTAAAAACTCCCCTTCCAGAAAATTGCTCCTATTTGGAGAATGATTATTGCAGAGTGTAGACTCAACTTCATCTGATTTTAACTGTTACACATAACCACACTGACTTTGAGAAATGCAGGGAAACAAAGCAATTAGTGTTTCTCAGTTAGATCTGACCTTAACAACATGTCTCTTACATACCAACATTTGGAATGTTAACTCCTATTTTGTTATTGCTCAAGGTAGAGGTGTTGATAAGCCAACAAAACCTCAAAACCTGCTTGGAAACACTTTCATGTTATCAAGTAAGGGTTTTATTTGTACATCCAGTCTTCCTACACTAATTCCTATCCAGTCCCTTATTTCTTAGTCTCTGTATCATTACATACCTCTTAAGGCAGTTCTCTAAATACTTCAAATGGTATCAAGTACTAAAGTAGTAAAAGAAATAAATATGGTAAGAAAGGAACAACTTTAAAGTCTATGAGGAAAGTCACCTAATATACAGTTTTCTTTGTATCTATTAACAAAGACTAGACAGCAAGGAAACAAGCCATCTATTCATTAGTTCTTGGATATCCCTGAGATATTTTTATTCTATTTTGTTAAATTTTGTTCAGTTGAGGAGCACTGTAAAAGCTACTTAAGGTTTAAAAACTGACACTCATAATAAGTAGGGATGGGTGAATTGAGCTGCTTAATTATAGACATTTGAGTTAGGGAAACGGATAGCATCACAGTGGTTACTGTTATTTTATTTAAGACATAAATTACAGTGCGCAAAAATTCAGTTCAACTCTTCTCTTATAATCTCTCCCCTCCCCCAGCTAAAATAACTACTCTGCTTTGTATCCACTAGGGCAATCATTAAGTCCTAAATGTTCCTTTTATGTGAATATAGTATGCATTCTCTCAAGTTTAAATCGCCCAGTATCTTTTCAATGTCTTCTACATCCATATTGAATCCAAAATAATTAATAGGGTTGCTGGGGGGAGGGGGTTTGGGAGAAGGGGGTGGGATTATGGACATTGGGGAGGGTATGTGCTTTGGTGAGTGCTGTGAAGTGTGTAAACCTGGCGATTCACAGACCTGTACCCCTGGGGATAAAAATATATGTTTATAAAAAATAAAAAAATTTAAAAACGGCAAAATAATTAATAATCATTCATTGATTCTACTAGGATTTTCATTCCTAATAGCCAAACATTCTTTTTTTCTCTGTCTTCTATAAAGCATACTCCACATTTTCTTTTGCCCACTAGTCCAAACACCAGCACTCAATGACATACCCATTAGAGACAAAACGTGAATTTTACTTCTTCCCCCACTGAAGCTTGTTCTTTCCCATTTCTCCCTAAGTTTTTCTAGAGAGTCAACCCAACCCCAAACAAAATTCCAGCAGGCTTTTATGTAGAAACTGGAAAGCTGATTCTAAAATTCACATGGAAATGGAAAGGACCTAGATATGCCAAAACAATTTTGGTAATGAAGAACAAAGTTGGAAAGCTAATGCTATGCAACCTGCTTTTGAGATCTAATATAAAGTTTTCTGTGGCATTGAGCTCAAGATCAAAAAACAAATGAGCGAAACAGAAGAGAGAATCCAGAAACAAACCCATACATATATGGATAATTGATTTTTACAAAGGTACAAAGGAAATTTAGTGTAGAAATCACGGCTTTTCCAAAAAGTTCTTAGCTAAAATATCAAAAGTATTATCTATAACAGACAAAAATGGTAAACAGGATATTATCAAAATCGAAAACTTTTCCTCTGCAAAATAGATTATTAAGGAAAGGGAAAGAACAAAAAACAAAAAACGAACTATATGGGCTGGGAAAAATACTTATAAATTACCTATACAAAAAGGCTTATATCCAAAATAAATAAAGAACTCTCAAAACTCAGCTGTAAGAAAATAAATATCCCAATTTTTTTAATAGTAACAAAGTTTAATGATTATTTAGTGTTTTTGGCATACAATTTTTTTTTTGTATTTCACAATCCATTTTTTAAAGTTCTTTTCGGTGTTCCAGAATTCATTGTTTATGCACCACACCCAGTGCTCCATGCAATACCTGCCCTCCATAATACCCACCACCAGGCTCACCCAACCCCCCCGCCCTCCCCTCCAAAACCCTGTTTGTTTCTCAGAGTCCACAGTCTCTCATGGTTCTTCTCTCTCTCCAAATTCCCCCAAGTCACTTCTCCTCTCCATTTTTTCCATTTTTTTCAATGGGAAAAATATTTGAACAAATACTTCACTAAAAAAGGTGAACAGAAAATATTCTGAAAATATACAGGTAACAAGCACATGAAGAAAGTCTCAACTTTGTTAGCCATTAAGGAAATGCAAATGAAAACCACAATGAGATACCACAATACACATCTAATACAATCTGAAACAAAATAAAACAAAACATTTAAGGCTAAATACTGACACTACCTGGTTCTGTCAAGATTGTGGAGAAACTGTAACTCACATATTTCACTGGTGGAAATGCAAAATCGTACAGATACTCTTAAAAACAGTTTAACTGGGGCACCTGGGTGGTGCAGTTGGTTAAGCATCTGACTCTCAGTTTGGCTCAGGTCAAGATCTTAGGGTCCTTAAGATCAAGGCCAGCAAAGGCTCTGCACTTAGTTCAGAGTCTGCTTTGGAATCGACCTTAGACTCCCTCTGCCCCTCTTCTCTCTCCCTCTAAAATAAATAAATCTTAAAAAAAAAAAAAATAGCTTAACAGTTTCTTACCAAGTTGAATATATATTGCCCAATGAAGCCACATTCTTCCCAAATTGTCAGGCACTCCTAAATCACCCACATCTGCATCTAATGTTTTATTTAGACTACTCCTATTGATATCCCTAAAGGTTCAGTGATTGGCCCTCTTCCCTTCTTATAATCAACTTTCCTATACTCCACTCTACTTTTTCCCCAGGCAATCTAACCAATCAGATAATTCCCAATTTTACATCCTCATTTTTAATCTGTTCTACAGCTTCAGATGTCTGTATTAGAAGGTCTCCTTGGTGTATCAAATGTATCAAACTCACTTCAAATTCAACATGTCCCAGAGGTCTTTTTCAGAGGTAATCTTTGAAGGTTCCTTGTACACTGTATGGTACAAACATATACCTAGTTCCTCAAGACTGAAAAGGGTCAACATTGACAACTCTCTCCTTTACCACCCCTTACTCTATACCCTATCAACTGCCAAGGCTAAGGATGTGTTCTTTATCTATGAACTCCATCCTTTCTTTTCATCTCAACAAGATTAAAAGCTGCCATCATTGTTTCCCCAAGACCACAGCAAGCCACCCAACTTATGACATTCTCTCTTTGTCTACTGTCTCCCTTCCCCAGGCCATTCTCAAAACAGTACATGAAGTGATCTTTTAAAATTGCCAGCATTAAAAAAAAGCAAATCTGGTTTTATCATTCTTCTGCTTTAACTCTTCTTCAGCAAATGCATAGAGCTTTCAAGATGGTATTTCAAATTCCCTGCATGTCCAAGTTCCTCTAAAGCTTCTATCTCTAGCCTCAACTCGCACCATTATCACTCCTTCTATCATCAGTGCCTTGAAAGTGCGGGACCTTTGCATGTGCTGTTTCCTGTTACTAAAATACCTATTTTCCTCCTTTGCTCCTATTCTTTTACAAAGGATCTCCTATTCATTATATCAATCTCAAATCAATCAGAATTCTTTTAGAAAAGCCTTCACTAACTATTCTATTTAAATTGGATTCTCACATTATGATCTTTTACAGTTTACAATATTAGCCTTCACAATAGTTTTGCAATTTGAAATAATGGATTTATTTGTAGCTATTCTCTCTCTCTTTTTTTAAGATTTTATTTATTTACCCAGAAGACAGAGATGACAAGTAGGCAGAGAGGTAGGCAGACAGAGCAAGAGAGAGAGAGGAAGAAGCAGGCTCCCTCCTAAGCAGAGAGCCCGACGCGGGGCTCGATCCCAGGACGCCGGGATCTTGAGCTGAACTGAAGGCAGAGGCTTTAGCCCACTGAGCCACCTAGGCACCCTGGTAGCTATTCTTAATTTGTGTCTCCCTCCCTATGCTATAAGCTCCATAAAATCAATAGCCATGGCCATTTTGCTCACCATTGCACCCCTAGCACTTAACCAGTGCCTGGTACATAATATGTAAGATAAATATATTCCTATATTACAGATACAGAAACTGTAATTTAGAGAGATAACAAAACTTGCTTCTAAGTCACAATGCAAGAAAGAGGAAGAAGCAGGATTCGAATCCTATGTGGCTGAACCACTTATTCAGCTGAACCACTCCCTTTGTCCTAACTCTCTCAGCTTGTCAGACACAGAAGTTAAGACAGGTGTCCCCCTCTTTTTCCCTTAGTTTCCACAGCTCTGATAAATAACTTCAAATAACAATAATTATCTCAGTACAATGCCAACTGACTGAACCAACAATACCCACTCCACTTATGCAGTGGCAAAATACTAGATGAGCAATTAGAATGACAACCAGAATATGAGATTGATATCTGAGTGTAACTTGTGAGTCAAATGTTTTAAAGAGTTAAATTTATCCTCCATTTTTTACAACAGCTGGCAAATCTATAGTTGGCAACTGTGAGAGAACTGTTTGCCACATGCAGGTGGTAGAAGAGAATTAAATTACAAACACATGAAAATGTGGTTTTCAGCTGTTCCACAGTGCCACAATGTTGGCCGAAAAAGAATTGGAATTTCCGTTGGCTTACATTTCCTGGGATTTTATATTTGAGTCAAATGAGTTCAAATTAGGGACAAGACTTCCCAAACAAACAAACAAATAAAACATATATGGTTCTTCCTTTTGTGTCTCTAATATTTCATCCTAGACTAAGTTGGATTTACTGAGTTATAATGCTGGCTGTCTTGGTTGAGGTTAACTGCTAACATTAACATTCATTTTTCTTTATTAAATTATAGTCTAATACAGTTTTATAACTTTCTTTTGAAATTCTTGTCATAAATTTTGACAAAAGCTTTTTTCAGAATTTTGAAAACAAATCAAATGTTGAAGTGGTATCTTCTATCCCCTATCTGGCAGAAAAATCTAATGTTCCCATAAATAAAGAAAATTATCATGTCTGTAAAATGGGAAGATTGATGCTTAATAATATATAATCCTGTGGTAAAAAATGTTAGTGGGCTAGGAATTCTTTGTTCAAATATTCTGAGTAATTTTGAATTGTTCAAAATAAACAAATATTTCAAAGTATCTGTTCAAATATATAGGAGAATATGACAAGTATATGGGAAATATGGCAATTCAATGTAATACATACTTGAGAATGTATATGTATATGTGTGTTTAGGAGTGATCAGTTCTGCCTAGCGACTCCCAAATGGTTTCCCCTCAGAGATGATGTTTAAGTTAACACTTAAGGAACAAGTGTTCACGGGTTGAACGATGAGCCTAAGGTCATTCCAGGGAGAAGGAGAAGCACTGTAAAGAAGACAAGATGACATTATCTTGCCTCTCTCTCTCTCTTTTTCCCCTCCTCTTCCTTCTTACTGAAGCTCTTCTCCCCATCCCCCCACCCGAACCACTGGCATATGCTTTGCTCTTCTTCATTTTCTTCTTTCTCTAGTGTCTTCCTCTAGACTTCTGCAAACGCAGAGGTAACTTTGTACAAGTTTCGTTTGTTTGTTCGTTTTTAAGATGTCCCTTGCTTGGAGCATGCAACCCTGTGCCTAGACACAGAAGATTAATGAGCAAACCAGGGGTTTATTTCTAGTGCCCCCTTCTCCAGGGGCCGTCAGTGGGGGGACACTGTGCACCATCGAATGAAATGAGGCAACTGCACACTCCATTTCCTTTGATACAAGTGAACTCCTCTCCTCTTTTTGTCCTCCCACTTCTCTCTTTTTTCTGTCCTATTCTTATCCTCTCATACTCTCTTTTTCTTTTTACCTTCACCTCTGCTGTACTGACCATAATATGAAACTTAAGTAGACATTTAGAGATTGTTTATACTTACAATAATTGAAACTTAGTGCTTTCATTACACACACACACACACACACACAGTACATTTATTTTGATATATGTCTCTAAAAAAAAAAAATCCTTTTAATGATTTCTGTAGAAAAATACTTTCCCTATCTCTATTTTCTGATACTAGTAGAATGACTAGTTGTTTTCGAACTGACTGGAAATGGGCTGTCATTGGTTGTGAGCTGTGGAAAAATCTGCAAGCAATGGTGTTGAATCAATGGAAACACATCCCTTCAGATTGCTGTGAAACCTGTAACACTTGTCAAGTGGGTTCCGGGATAGCATTTTGTAAGTTAGAATAGCAATGAAATGCTTTGTTGCAGAAGTCAGAAATGATCTAGGTCGAATGATTTAGGCAGTTTGGACACTAGATAGGAAAAACTGAGAAACCAGTTATCTGACAGTAAAGATGAAAAGTATCTCTGTTAAGTGTCCTGCAAAAGGCCAAATTGAAATGATCAAATAATATGTACTCTAAAAAAAAAAAAATCTACATGCAACTCGGGACATAGTAAGATAAATACAATGTTGGGGAGGAGACTTTGTCATAGAGCTCAGAAATCCACAAGTAAATGTTATGTTGGATTTGTGGGTTATGACTTAATTCTGACTACACATTAGAATTACTTGGAATGATTTAAAAGTAAAAAACAGTGCCAATGAGAGCAAAAACTACTAGTTTGGGTCATTTAAATCATCTGTTATAAAACTACAAGAATTAATGAGGAAACAAAGGACAGTAAAATTTAACTACATTGTACCTCACCCCTCCTAAACTTCATTATTTCATAACCAGAAAGGGAAGAAATTGTAGAAGCTTCTGAGTCATATTATTAACAATAGGAGAATTACTGTTTTTCTTCATTCTGTGACATTCCAGGAGGTGTAGGAAATTTTAGTTACATGTACCTTTAAAAGTTACTATTCCTTTAAAAATTTTTAAATCGAGTTACTGAAATACTATATTGAAACTCTTCAAGAGCACAGTTTAAGAGTAAACAGGAAAGGCAGAAACAGATTTTTAACAAAAATTAATAAGCAAACATCAGCCCAAATCTTGATACCATAAATACAGAAAATGATGGATAACTGAATATATAAAAGCATTTGTAAACACTATGGCAAAAGCAATAAAGCAGTGCAGGTTTGGATTGAGTGACTTCTTTACCATCTCCAAGATGTGATCTTGAGTATATAACAATTAATCCTTGGTCTCCTTATCTCTAAAATGGGGATAATGACTACTTATATCATAGGGTTACCAAAATTATATAAATAGAGTTTGAGAAACTTACTCCCACAAAACAGCTCTACAGTGAATATTCCCATTCCCAAGAAAAGAATGCTATAATTTGTAAAGGCAGAAAGTAGATCAGTGGTTATGGGGGTTTTAGGGTGGGAAAGACGGTAAGCAGAAATGGGTACAAGGAACCTCTTTGGGATGATAAAAAAATGTTCCAAACTGGACGTGGAGATGTTAGTAAAACTCTGAACATTTACTAAAAGTCACTGAATTTTATACCTAAAATAGGTGAATTTTATAGTTTTTAATTTATGTCTCAATAAAGCTACTTTGTTTTTAGTGCTCTAGGGAATAGGAGGAGAGGGAATTGATTGAAAAAAAAACTGGCCATAATAATTGTTTAAGCTGTTTAATGGGTACATGAGGTTTATTAAGCACTTATCTTTAATTTTTAATATACTCAAAAATATCTGTAATAAAAATAATTGGAGAAAAAGGAATGTTGTAATTAATGACAATTAAGTTTTATAATTTTATCATTGTTAAGGTTATCTAGTTTCTTAAACCAGATATAAGATCTTATGTCTTAATAAATATAATGCTGCTAAGAAGTAAGAATGACAAATGAATAGAGGCATAGGCTCTTTCCCAGCTGTCACTGAGAAGCAGAGGTTAATTGAAAGCTATTCTTATACCTTTGCAATTATTCTTTGTATCACCATAGATATCATTCTGCTTTTGCTAAATTGTAAAGATGGAATTTCCTCCTCTATTGACAATTCAACATAAATTTAAAGCGAGTGGTAGAGGGTTCTGAAAACATAAACCATCAAGAACCAGAACGTTTACAACTTGATATATTCTTTTTTATTATTATTTTTATTTATTTGACAGAGAGAGATCACAAGTAGACAGAGAGGCAGGCAGAGAGAGGAAGGGAAGTAGGCTCCCTGCTGAGCAGAGAGCCCGACGAGGGGCTCAATCCCAGGACCCTGGGATCATGACCAGAGCTGAAGGCAGAGGCTTAACCCACTGAGCCACCCAGGTGCCCCTACAACTTGATATATTCAAAACAAACTTCCTCCCACCCCACTCAACTGATTTTTTACCAAAATTTAATCCTCCATTTGAATTTCCCTGAATATCAGTGTACAATCAGCCACACCAAAAAAAAAAAAAAAAAAAAAAAACCCTGCAATTATCTAACTTCTCTTCTCTCCTTAATTTTCTACATGCTATTGTTGATCATTTTCTATTAATTACACCACTTGACATTTTTCTTCTGCATCCTGTCTTCTCCACCCACAAAAACCCTTACTTAGTTCAGATCACATCACCTCTCAAGAAGATGACAGAGATCATCTCCAACAGGTATTTCTGCGGGCCTCTCTCCACATTCTCTACATTAGCCATTCTCAATCTACTTTTCTTTTGGGGAACACAATGAAAGATGCTCACAAGAATACAATCATATTTTAATGAAACTGCAGGAAAAAAAAGAAACTGCAAAATAAAAAAAGCATGTAGATAAAGTAGGAAAGTAATTTATTCATAACTCTAACTATTAATATTATCTCAGTAATGGTCACTTTTAAAAGTCCAGGTAGTAGGGGCACCTGGGTGGCTCAGTGGGTTAAGCCTCTGCCTTCAGCTCAGGTCATGACCCCAAGATCCTGGGATCAAGCCCCACATCAGGCTCTCTGATCAGCAGGGAGCCTGCTTCCCTTCCTCTTTCTCTGCCTGCTTTTATGCCTACTTATGATCTCTGTCTGACAAATAAATAAAATCTTTAAAAAAGAATTAAAAAAAAATAAAGGTCCAAGCAGTAAAAGGATCATGGATTTGGTGTGATTCCAGCCAATGGCACTGCTCTTTCTCCCCCAAAAGGCAAACCGAAAAATAAATGAGCAGCATTATTAATTAAGAACACCTCCTAATACAATGACCAAATCACTTTCAACTTAACATTTTTCTATAGGTCCTCACGGTCTACAGAATAAAGTTCACATTCTTTAATAAATTTTATAACTGCAAACCCAACCCCATAATCTGGATTCTTTCATCTGTTCCTTGCCCATACCTTCAATCCCAAATTCTGTCATATTCCTAATCTAATTCTATATTCCAGCCATACTGAGCCACTCAAACTTCTCTAAATTTTTTATTATGTCTCACATTTTAGAACCCTCAAAATAGTTATGAATAGTTTTTTAAAAAGAGGAAAATAAAAACTCATATGTTGCAAGCTGCTGGTGAAAAAAGAATATTCCCTGTGTGATACATAACAACTTAATAGAATTCTTTTAAGACATAAATTCAGAGGTCTGATGACCATTCAACTTATCCCAATCTTAGTTATTTTTACTGCAGCTAAAATTACTTCATATTTCTGTTTCTAATTTCCAATTTTGCCTTTGGATCTGGAACTTTTACCTTCTGACCTTAGCACACATTAAACCATCTTATCCATAAGAACAATGAGATACTATAAAATAATCAGTATTACATAATACACTAAACTAGTCATAGTTACTGGCCAAAAAGTTATATATTTTTTAAAAATCCACACAATTTTTTCTGTATTTTACCTCAAAACTGAATTTCAGAATATTTTAGAAATACTTAAATATAGATACCTTTATAAATTCATTTGTATAAGAAAAGCTAAAAGGAAGAAGATGAAAATGAAGTGAAAGAGGTGGAGAAGGAAAAGGAAACAGAAGAAAGTTTGCGTTTTCTAAATGCTAGATCTAGATATTTGGTGTTGCCAGTATTTTATAAAAAATGGGAATTATTTGGTTTTGAAAACTAGTGCAATGGAGAAAATAATGGTATTTATGATACTGCTGTCTTAGAATTAATAAATGAAAGTCACCCTTCTGCTGAGCTCTTCAGTGACTCTGCATATGCAATGTTTTGAGATTAGAGGTCATAAAAGACATGAATTCACTTCTCCACAAAAAATTGAGACGAAGTTGGGGTTACTTAGAATATTCCAAAAAATGCAGAAAAGGAGGAAAAGGAAAATGTAAGAACATGGCAAGGGAGAAAGACGTTAACAAACTCGTAAAAAGGCAGAAATGCTATATTGTGAGATGGTCATGAAACATCCCCATTTGTTGAGCAGCTGAAGAACTTTTAAGACGGAAATATATTTTTTTTAAGATTTTATTTATTTATTTGACAGAGAGAGATCACAAGCAGGCAGAGAGGCAGGCAGAGAGAGAGGAGGAAGCAGGCTCCCTGCTGAGCAGAGAGCCCGACGCGGAGCTCGATCCCAGGACCCTGGGATCATGACCTGAGCCGAAGGCAGCGGCTTAACCCACTGAGCCACCCAGGCGCCCCGGGAAATATTTTTTTTAAGTCGATTATTTTGTGGGAATATTATAGCCCCCAAACTCACATAGTCACACACCTCCCTTGTAAAACTAAGCAAGCACGCGGGTTTTTTGTTCATTTACTTGATGTAAGTCATGAAACAGAGATGAATTCTAGGTCTGCAGCAACAGAGAGAGTAACCAAAGCACTCTGTTAAGGAAGGTGAGATAATCCATAACCCGAGTCAAATCAACAGAACCAGGGGCTCAGAAGAAGAATGAAAGTCATGGGGGAATTCCCATAAGTTTCACAGAGGACTGTGAACCTTCAAAGAGTATGTATGCCATGGAGGATCAACCTAGACCACCTACTTCTGAAGTGGCAGGAAAATCCCAGCTGATAATCAGGCTACATTAGTTTTCCAAAACTATCACACAGCCACCCAATGTTAACAGGCATGCATTTCCTACATATCAAAAAATGATACCTCATGTGCTACATATAAATGTATTTGCTATTTATCAGAAACTAAAACCTCATTTTGTCTTTATCTCAGAGGAGCCACAGAGAGTGAAATATGATAGTTTTGCAGGCAAAATTTCATGTATTTGATGATGACTGTCAACCCACTCAAATCAGAATTATATAGAGTTGTGTAATAAGATACTATAATTATCAAGATACTAGTGTTATAATCCTATAAATCTATGCCCACTAATTATCAAGTTATTAGTGTTATAATCTTAAAAATCAATGCCCCCTTACAATAGATTAAGAGAAATATGGCAATATTCATACTTCATTCAAAAAAATTGAAAAAAAAAAAACAAAAAAACACAAAATGTTAACCAAATCTTCTCTGGATAGTAAGACTATGAGAAATGTTGTTTTGCCTACCCCCTTCTCCCCTTCATATGGAGTTTATTTTATAACATTTTTATTTTGTACTAGAAAACAAACTGCAATTTTCATTGCTCATGAACATCTGAACTATATGGATGTAATTAGAGATAAAATGTATACATACAATAGTTCCATGATTATTCTAATTACTAAAGCTATGCAACTATGAGATTTCTAAATATGAATCTGTATATACCAGTCCTCTCATTAGTTTTTCATTTTCTTAAAACAGAAATAAATAAAGACCCTTTGGAAAGATGACCTATTGACAATACAGTTTAGCTTTCTCCCATGCTAAAGCTATTTTGTCTTCCACTGAAAATGTTATTACTCATTAACTACTCTACTGAAATTGGATATTCCTTACCTTGGGTAACTCACAGTTTTAAATGCTTTTAAAGCCTACCTGTTGCTACCATATTTTTCCTCATGCCAGTCTCAGCAACAGCTGGGGAAGTCACCATTTATTTGTAATTGTGTTGTTAAGGATGGAAATAAGTGAAAACAGGAGAAAACTGAAGTTGCTCTGCTGGACAGTCTAAACCTTTAGGGCTGTCCAATAAAGACCAAATTATTTTGCTGAGCAGAAAAAAATAGTGTCAAGCTGTCAACAGTAGAAAATAAAGAGGTGTCATTTCTCAGTAATTTAGAAGACTAGAACATATCTTTTCTCAAGCAACTTTTATTTGTGTGGGAGGGTATGTGTGTGTGTGTGTAAAACAGAGAGAGTGAGAGAGAGAGAGAACTGTCAAAACTTCCCATATTTTTTTAGGGGAGCTACTGTGCTTCTAAACTTTAATATCTATTATTTTTCTTTCTCAGACACAAAACTCTCTAAGACTTTAGAATTTTACCCACTATTTCTTCAACCTGAACACCAACCTTTGCTTTAGCAACTGAAAAATCTCACTCATTCTAGAAGGTTCTGCTCAAATTCTTTCTACCTTTTCTGTGAATCTCGGACTGTTCTAGGGAGACTTTCATGCTTATACTTCTATTCAACCTTTAAAACAACTGCCTTTTATGGAAATACATTGTAATTTCTTGAGAATAGAGACAACAGAGTTTCGTCTTTGTAATTCCAAAGACTTAACAAAATAAGCACTACTGAAGGATAGATCTCAGGAAGATGGCAGTCTGATTCTAATATGCCAGTGCTAACTTTAGCAACATCAGCAAAAAGGTGAACCCCTCTATGTTTCCATTTCTTTAAAGTGAAAATTGTAGTGATGATAAATCCTATCTAATAAAGGTGTTCTGAAGATTAACTCATATACTATTTGTATAACACTAAAGAAAGGGCCTGGCATATAATAAACTCTCAAAAAATACTAGCTCTTGTTTCAATAACCAGTAAAATTATATCTCTTACCAAATTTCTGATGAGAAAACACAGAAATAACATATTCTTAAGGTTCTTTCTCATTATCAATTATTTTTCTTTGGATTCCCATCGAATATAAGAAGGTTCTTATATGAACTAGAAAAGTTTGTATTCCTACTGAAATTTCTTCAAAAGGTGATAAAAGTCACTGTCACAGATAACTAGATTGAAGGTCTTTAATTTACCAGTAGATCATTAAAAGCCACACATTCAATTCTTTTAAATGTCGTCTATCCTCTGTAGGATATCCTAATGATGAATACGTGTCATTATATACTTGTCCAAACCCACAGGATGGATAATACCAAGAGCAAATCATAATGTAAACAAAGACCTTGGATGATTATGATGTGTCAATGTATGGTCATAAATTATAACAAATGTACCACCCTAGTGGATGATGTTGATAGTGGGAAATGCTACCCATGTATGGGGGTAAAAAGTATATGAGAAATCTCTGTACCTTCCTCTGAAATTTTGCTGTCAACCTAAATCTGCTCTGAACAGTCTTATGGGGGTGTCTGGGTGATATAGTCCATTAAGCATCTGACTCTTGAGTTCAGCTCAAGTTATGATTTCAAAGTCTTAAAATCAATCCCCATGTAGGGTTCCACACTGCTGGGTGTGGAGCCTGTTTAGGATTCATTCTCCTTCTTCCTCTGCCCCTCCCCCCCTCACTCGAGCCCCCTCTCTCTAAAAAAAATAAAATAAAATAAAATAAAATAAGGGCACCTGAGTTGCTCAGATGGTTGGGCATCTGCCTTCTTCTCAGGTCATGACCTCCTGGTCCTGGGATGGAGCCCCACTTCGGGCTTCCTGCTCAGCAGGGAGTCTTCTCCCACTTCCCTTCCCCCGCCCGTGCTCACTTTCTCTCTTTTTCAAAGGAATAAACAAAAACTTTTAAAATAAATATATAGAATAAAGAGAAATAATAAATAACAACCTTTTAAAAAGACAGAAGCACTTATGGGCGCCTGGGTGGCTCAGTGGTTAAGCCACTGCCTTCGGCTCAGGTCATGATCTCAGGGTCCTGGGATCGAGTCCCGCTCTCTGCTCAGCAGGGAGCCTGCTTCCTCCTCTCTCTCTCTCTCTGCCTGCCTCTCTGCCTACTTGTGATCTCTCTCTGTCAAATAAATAAATAAAATCTTTAAAATAAAAAAAAAAGACAGAAGCACTTAAATTGGTTAGAAATCAAGAAATACATGTTCCTAAGACATACATCTAAACTAAATTGTTGTTTACAAGATTGAAATAAACAAAAGGTCTGAAGTATACTAAAGACATCCTTATCAGAAAGAAAAAAGAAGAGACACCTGGGTGGCTCAGTTGATTAAGCAACTGCCTTCAGCTCAGGTCATGATTCTGGAGTCCTAGGATCAAGTCCCACATCAGGCTCCCTGCTTGGCGGGTAGTCTGCTTCCCCCTCTGACCTCACCCCTCTCATAGTCTCTCTCTCTCTCTCTCTCTCTCTCTCTCAAAAAAAAAAAAAAAAATCTTAAAAAAAAAAAACGAAAAGAAAAGGAATGATAAGCAGATATAAACTGAGTTCACAAACTTAGGTATATAAGCAATTTTTAAATGATTCATTACATTTTTGTGTAAATGTATTTAAATTCCAAGTTCACATCTTTCTAAGCTCTAAGGAAATTCAAACATCAGCAATTCCTGAGATGCCTCCTTAGGGTTAACCTAAGGTTTAACTTAGCAAACTAGTAAACTAGTTTGGGGTCCTGGTCAACACCAGGATATTGGGGTGGGGGGTGGAGAGCATTTTAGTCATCATGTGTTTATACTGATTATCACTTAGTCCTCTATTATTCCAGCCCACATGTACCTTTCAGATCTATCATTTACTCTATTACTTTTTTTTTTAATAATTTTTTATTTTTTATAAACATATATTTTTATCCCAAGGGGTACCAGTCTGTGAATCACCAGGTTTACACACTTCACAGCACTCACCAAAGCACATACCCTCCCCAATGTCCATAATCCCACCCTCTTCTCCCAAACCCCCTCCCCCCAGCAACCCTCAGTTTGTTTTGTGAGATTAAGAGTCACTTATGGTTTGTCTCCCTCCCAATCCCATCTTGTTTCATTGATTCTTCTCCTACCCACTTAAGCCCCCATGTTGCATCACCACTTCCTCATATCAGGGAGATCATATGATAGTTGTCTTTCTCTGCTTGACTTATTTCACTAAGCATGATACGCTCTAGTTCCATCCATGTTGTCGCAAATGGCAAGATTTCACTTCTTTTGATGGCTGCATAGTATTCCATTTAATAACAAAATCAAAGAAACACATCAACAATAATACAATAATAGTAGGGGACTTTAACACTCCCCTCACTGAAATGGACAGATCATCCAAGCAAAAGATCAGCAAGGAAATAAAGGCCTTAAATGACTCACTGGACCAGATGGACATCACAGATATATTCAGAACATTTCATCCCAAAGCAACAGAATACACATTCTTGTCTAGTGCACATGGAACATTCTCCAGAATAGATCACATCCTGGAGACGGACGACGCCGGGAACCGACTTCGCTTTCAGCTGGAGCTGGAGTTCGTGCAGTGCTTAGCTAACCCCAACTACCTGAACTTTCTGGCCCAAAGAGGTTACTTCAAAGACAAAGCTTTTGTTAACTATCTTAAGTACTTGCTTTACTGGAAAGAACCAGAATATGCCAAGTATCTAAAGTACTCTCAGTGTCTGCACATGTTGGAGCTGCTCCAGTACGAGCACTTCCGCAAGGAGCTGGTGAATGCGCAGTGCGCCAAGTTCATCGAGGAGCAGCAGATCCTGCACTGGCAGCACTACTCCCGGAAGCGCATGCATCTGCAGCAGGCCCTGGCTGAGCAGCAGCAGCAGAACAGCGCCGCGGGCAAGTGAGGCACAGCCGCCACGGACTCTTTCCTGCTCTCTTTGTGGGGGGCGGGGGGCACCCAAACCTGCGATGGGCCCTTGCCTCCGGCTACCTCCCTCCAGCTCCCTTTGTGTTGTTCCTGGGCCACTGCTGTCACACAGTTGTACTTTGGTTTCCTGTGGGTTTGTAAGTTATTAATGCTCAACCAACTGAATAAAGACACACGTCAGGTCCTAAATCAGGACTCAACCGGTATCAAAAGATTGGGATCATTTCCTGCATATTTTCAGACCACAATGCTCTAAAGCTAGAACTCAACCACAAAAGGAAGTTTGGAAAGAACCCAAATACATGGAGACTAAACAGTATCCTTCTAAAGAATGAATGGGTCAACCGGGAAATTAAAGAAGAATTGAAAAAAATCATGGAAACAAATGATAATGAAAATACAAGGGTTCAAAATCTGTGGGACACAACAAAGGCAGTCCTGAGAGGAAAATATATAGCGATACAAGCCTTTCTCAAGAAACAAGAAAGGTCTCAGGTACACAACCTAACCCTACACCTAAAGGAGCTGGAGAAAGAACAAGAAAGAAAGCCCAGCAGGAGAAGAGAAATCATAAAGATCAGAGCAGAAATCAATGAAATAGAAACCAAAAAAACAATAGAACAAATCAACGAAACTAGGAGCTGGTTCTTTGAAAGAATTAATAAAATTGATAAACCCCTGGCCCGACTTATCAAAAAGAAAAGAGAAAGGACCCAAATAAATAAAATCATGAATGAAAGAGGAGAGATCACAACTAACACCAAAGAAATACAAACTATTATAAGAACATACTATGAGCAACTCTACGTCAATAAATTTGACAATCTGGAAGAAATGGATGCATTCCTAGAAACATATAAACTACCACAACTGAACCAGGAAGAAATAGAAAGCCTGAACAGACCCATAACCAGTAAGGAGATTGAAACAGTCATTAAAAATCTCCAAACAAACAAAAGCCCAGGGCCAGACGGCTTCCCGGGGGAATTCTACCAAACATTTAAAGAAGAACTAATTCCTATTCTCCTGAAACTCTTCCAAAAAATAGAAATGGGAGGAAAACTTCCAAACTCATTTTATGAGGCCAGCATCACCTTGATCCCAAAACCAGACAAAGACCCCACTAAAAAGGAGAATTCTAGGCCAATATCCCTGATGAACATGGGTGCAGAAATTCTCAACAAGATACTAGCAAATTGAATTCAACAGTACATTAAAAGAATTATTCACCCCAATCACATAGGATTTATTCCTAGGCTATAGGGCTGGTTGAATATTTGCAAATCAATCAAGGTGACACAGGACATTAATAAAGGAAAAGATAAGAACCATATGATCCTCTTAATAGATGCAGAAAAAGAGTTTGACGAAGTACAGCATCCTTTCCTGACTAAAAAAAAAAAAAAAAAAAAAAAAAAAAACCTCAACAAAGTTGGGATAGCGGGAATATTCCTCAACATCATAAAGCCCTCATATGACATACCCACAGCTAATATCATTCTCAGTGGGGAGAAACTGAGAGCTTTTCCTCTAAGGTCAGGAACAAGACAGGATGTCCACACTCACTACTGCTATTTAACATCATACTGGAAGTCCTAGCTTCAGCAATCAGACAACAAAAGGAAAGAAAAGGCATCCAAATTAGCAAGGAAGACGTCAGACTTTCACTATTTGCAGACAGCATGCTACTCTACAAAGAAAACCAAAAAGACTCCACCAAAAAATTGCTCCAACTGACACACAAATTCAGTAAAATCGCAGGACACAAAATCAATGTAAAGAATTCTGTTGCGTTTTTATACACCAGTAATGAAGTGGCAGAAAAAGAAATCAAGGAATCAGTCCCATTTGCAAGACCTTCTATACTCATCTTAAAGTGTTTAAAAACTGATAAACTGTGAAGAGAGTTTTTGTGTTTGAAAAAGTTGACTCCTGTTCCTTTACCACCCACAGTCCCACTGGCCTGCAAGTGAGTTAAGTGTTCTTTTTCAATTAATTTTCAAGTCAAACTCAAGGATGAATTTTAAAATAAAAGTGAGAGCATTTGTCATTGGACCTTTCATATTGGGTGACAGCAAGAAAGCATGGAAGGAAGACATAAAGTGAAACTGAAAACAAGCAGGATTGCCAATATTGAATGTGTGGGGATACTGGCATTTTTGTTTATTTCAATGGTAATAGCCTGATGTCTCTGCAATTTCTTGTCTTACATAACAAAGTTTGGAAATGTTGTTATAAATAGAGTTAGTCAGATTATCCATTAAAGGTGCATAAACAAACTTTTCTAAATTCAGCTCCTAAACTATGGCTGATACATTGATGGACAGCATAGCTAAAAATTTAGAAGTCAGTGGGGACTGCAGTGAGCAGTATTCAACAGAAACCTTACCACAGTGTGGTTCCTACAGAACAAAAGAGTCCATCTGTGATCAACCCAGAACCCACTGGACTGGCAGAAGAGTTATCCAGGACCCGGTCTCCCTCTAATTTTACTGCTGTGTCATCTTTAGGATGCCACTTTCATTCTTGTGATTGTTAGATGGCTACTCCATCTTGAGATATTGTATCTGCATTCCAAGCAGGAGACAGCAGAAGGATGGAGGGCAAAAGACAAAAGACCAGCTGTGTGTCATCTATTTCCAAATAGTCCCTGAAATCCCTTCCAACAATTTTCCCTTATACCCATAGTTCCCAAGCTGTGTGTCAAACTACCTCATAGCGTAAGCTAATTCATGGGAACATGACAGGATATTTTAAGTTTTTGAGGAAAGCACCATAATAGTCAACTATTAGTCTGATAATAGTCAATTTATCAGACTAAGAGAAAAACTAACTTGAGCAAATTTGGGTTCAACATTTGAACTTGGTATATTGAAATGACCTATCTTTGAAAAGCTGTAATTTTGACAGTGCTATTGTTAAAAAGAAAGCAAATATCATATGCAAATCAATGTTAAACAGAAATTGAGGACAACAGGGTCCAATCTGATTCCAAGATTTGAAAAGTTGCACAGCATTCAAGGCACAAACCTCCCACTATGCATAATTTCATTCATCAAGAATGTAATAAAAATAGCTTTGATCTTAATTTACTTGTATTATTTTTTTAAATGACTACTACCTTATTAAAACATAGATACTTAGTAAGTTGTTTGGATGGAACCACTTTAAAAAACTGTTATTTCTTTTGGCTTACGGGCACCATGAAAAAATTACTAAGGTATGAAGAGTTCCGTGATGAGAAAGTTGGGTCACCTCTGCCTTAAATCTTTAGCCATCTCTAGCTGCAAAGAAATGTGGGAAGACGTAAACTTTTGTTAGACACACAACCAGGACTCTATTAATAAAGAAAAAGGAGAAAATTAATATTGAGCAGGTAGCACACAGTTTCTACCCCACAGACAGACTGAGAATTTTAATACTATTCCCATTTCTTTTCCTTTTTATAACATTTTATTTTTAAGTCCAAGGAAAGGACAATTTAATAACTGGAAAAATACGGTAAATCACTAGTCAATGCTCACATTTACTAATTATATACTTGGGTATTATCCTTGTGGACTTATAAAACTCACATCATTTTATTAGTGCAAATTATTATATGTTAGTTCAAATATTACAAATTTTAAATTATGTTAAGTATGTTAATTGCCACTGTCAGTTATAATGGGATCTAATAAACTGGGGCTACATTAGGTATCTTATAGAATTTCACTAACATTTACCAAAAATGTATTCCAATAATTAACAGATTTAGTTCAGCTTTCTAAACCCAACAGAGGAAGCAATTTTAAGATCAGAAATTTAAGATTCAATATCTAGTAATGAAAAACTTTAAGCATTTACGAAAAGAGCTTAAAATTGGCATTTTATATATTAAACCCACTCTAAGTCAATAACCTGGGGCTATATGGAATTAAGAGAAACAATAATTATCTAAGAATCGTATTCTTTAAATCTCTATTTTACCACACCATATATATTGTGTGATGACAACTACAATGAAAGTACATAAAAGAGATAACCAAATAGCACTTAAGGAGCTAAAATACCCATCTTAAATTTTACTTCGGCTAGTTGGTATTCATTTAGATTATAGAACACTGGTATAATGTGTTTCCTTGTAATCACACCCAGAAACACTTAAACCGAAAATACACTGTGGCCTCATCAGCCCAAAGCTTAGAAGCACAAAATGTAAAGAGTAACTGATGTATTTTTTAAAAAGACACAATAACCTTTGCAAATCTGACAGAAATTTTATTTTACACCAAAACTCCCACCTAAGTCCACAGAAACTAATTTCAGTATAGTACATCTTGTGATAGGAATTGAGGGCCCTTCTCTCTCTCCCAACAACAACAGCAATAACAACAACAACAACAAAACTAAAAAAAGAAGGCAAAAATAAAAAATTAATTTAAAAAAAATCTCACAAAACTTATATTCAAATTGGAAGATCTGTATCTGGAAGCCTCCTACTGTCCAAATCATTTGATGTTAGCTATAATGTGGATGTATTGAAACTAATAATCTAAATCCTCTTAATATCCAGTTCTGGCATTAAACCAGTGTCACTGTGGTTTAAGGCCTGAAATAAATATTGCATGTTGCCTTGACTTCTGATTCTAAAGCTTCAAATGGCCTAACCACAGTTCCCTGCTCCACTCTGCTCTCAGAGACAAAAATCCCCTAGCCAAGCAAACCCATCACGGAAACCAGGGACCATGCCTACTTACCCTTGTACCCCAGCTTTCAGTTCCCCGCGAGCCCACAGAATTACTGAACAAGCCAATCATATCCTCCCATAGGATCCCAGAGTCATCTCACCCTCTTGTCTCTACAAAGTCTGCTCCCTTAGCCCTCTGTTTGTTCCACTGATCTTGAGATCACCTCTCTGTGTATCCGGCTCCAGCAGATCGTGAGTACATGTCACTGGTAAACTGCTGTTATCTCATCTTTCCAGAGTCTAGTGTCACTTGTTTGGCCTTCCCCATAACCTAAGGGTAAGAATCCTTCCCTCACTAATGGGGTGACGAAGACGTGATCAAAATAGTCAGAAAAACATGGAACAAAAAAAAAATCATAACTCAGAGATATAAATTAAAATGATTACTACTGATAAAATGATGATAATAATTATCATGAGGGCACCTGGGTAGCTCAGTTGGTTAAGCTTGTGGGACTGAGCCACATGTGGGACTCTGTTTGAGATTCTCTCTCTCCCCCTCTCTCTGCCCCTCCCCCACTCATGCTATTGCTCTTTCGCTCTATAAAATAAATAAATAAATAAATAATATCTTTTAAAATTAATAATTACCACATATAAAGCTTTCCGTATGCTAAGTACTGTGCTGGGTGTTCTACATACATGTTGTTATTCAATCTTCTGACAGTTCTATGACATAGTCACATTTTATGGACAAAGAAAATAAGGTTTATAGGAGTTAAGTAATTTAATCAAGGTTATAAAACTATTTGTGCAATGAACTAAGATTTAAATTTAAGCAGTCGACACCATTACCCTAAAAGACAGAATCATTGTCATTCAGATAGATCTAATCTGTATATTTCAGTTCTAGTAAGAAGTCAACCCATATCTTTCAGGGCAGAGTTTATCAAACATCAATAATATAATGAACTCTTGTCAAAGGAAATAATATTTACTAAATCCTATTTTTTTTTAAGATTTTATTTATTTATTTGACAGAGAGAGAGAGAGCAAGAGTACGCACAAGCAGGTGAGCAGAAGGCAAAGGGAGAGGAAGAAGCAGGCTCCTTGCTGAGCTGGGAGCTGATGCCACCCCAGGACCCTGGGAGCATGACCTGAGCTGAAGGCAGATGCTTAACTGACTAAACCGCCCAGGCACCCCTAAACCCTGTTCTTGACAAATAATTTCATCATGAGTCTTAAATAGACTCACATAAATTAAAATATAAACTGTTAATAAAAAAACAAATTTTAAAATTAATATTAAAACTAAACTGAAAAAAATTGATTTGATATATTGAACATCTTCTGAAGCTACATTGTCAAACACAGATTTCACATAAATGTCACTAAACTAACTTCTTTGATTTGGGGGCATGCTGGGATCTCATTCAACATTATTGTTATCATGTTTTTTTAACAGTGAAGTTGATTGAGTAACACATTATTTTGATAGGCTACTTAATAGTGAATACAAATTAACAGTAAAAATCAATAAAAATAATTTATTATTTATTTTAACATTTATTAATAATTATTTGATTCAAGTCATTATATATAAAGACAGAATTTGGGGGCAACATCTCCTCAAGATGTAAATATAGTAAACACACACATATACATGCATATTACATTGTTGGTTCTTCTGAGTTTTAAAGGCCATAACGAATTGATTCTTCCAAAATTTCTTTATTTGAACTACTATGAAATATATAAATGAGGCTAATTAGAAAACTGACCTTCTCTTTACAAAACATCATTTATGCATTAACTTCTGCCACTACTCTTTCTCAGTACTATACAATAATAAAGGCAGCACATTTCTCCAATACTCTGTGTCATTTTCTTGCCAGTTTAAAGCCATAGTTTATCAAAAAACTTAGACTTATATTAAAATGTAATGTGACTTGATTTCTAACTGCCAAAAAATATCTTTTTCTTAATAATTTCTAAAGGAATTCATCATGAGTACAAATGTAGAAATGGAATAACTTTTGTTATTTTGGTACCAGAACGTTCCACCTTGAAAGTCAGATTTGGGGATGCCTGGGTGCTCAATTGGTTAAACATCTGCCTTCAGTGCAGGTCATGATCTCAGGGTCCTGGGATCAAGTCCCATATCCGGCTTGTTGCTGGAGGTGGGGGTGGAGGATGGGGAGTCGGGGTGAGACTGCTTCCACCCTCTGCCGGCTCTACCTCCTCTGCCAGCAGCATCCCCTGCTTGTGCTCTCTCTCGCTCTCTCTCTCTCTGATATAAATAAATAAAATCTTTAAAAAAAAAAAAAAGAGTCAGATATTTTTACCAACACTCTGAAAGTCAAGTGACTTTTTTTAAAGATTCATCTATTCCAGAGAAAGAGAAAGAGAAAGAGCGAGTGTGGATGATACAAAGGGAGAGGGACAGAGAATGTCAAACAGATAACACGCTGAGCATGGAGGCCCACACAGGGCTCAATCTCATGACCCTAAGATCACAATCTGAACCAAAACCACAAGTAAGACATTTAAATGACGGCACCACCCAGGTACCCCAGAAAGTCAAGAGACTTTAGAGGTCACTTGATAAAAATGCAATTTTGGACACAAGTAAAAATCAGGCACTAAAATTGCATGGCAGGGCTTACTTACAGGTTAAGTCTAACACAAAATCTGTATTAAAAAGTTTCATCACCACAAATTAAATTTTTTTTTAATTTTTAATTTTTTATTTTTTATAAGCATATATTTTTATCCCCAGGGGTACAGGTCTGTGAATCACCAGGTTTACACACTTCACAGCACTCACCAAAGCACATACCCTCCCCAATGTCCATAATCCCACCCCCTTCTCCCAAACCCCCTCCCCCCAGCAACCCTCAGTTTGTTTTGTGAGATTAAGAGTCACTTATGGTTTGTCTCCCTCCCAATCCCATTTTAAAATGATGCTAGAGGGGGCACCTGGGTGGCTCAGTGGGTTAAAGCCTCTGCCTTCAGCTCGGGTCATGATCCCAGGGTCCTGGAATCGAGCCCCACATCGGGCTCTCTGCTCTGCAGAGGGCCTGCTTCCTCCTTTCTCTCTCTGCCTGCCTCTCTGCCTTCTTGTGATCTCTGTCTGTCAAGTGAATAAATAAAATCTTAAAAAAAAAAAAAGATGCTAGAGGACAACATGCAAAAGAATGAAACTGGACCATTTTCTTACACCATATCCAAAAGTAAATTCAAAAAGGATTAAGACCTAAGCATAAGACATGAAACCATCAAAATCCTAGAGGAGAACACGGGCAGCAACCTCTTTAACATCAGCTGTAGCAACTTCTTACTAGACATAGCTCCTGAAGCAAGGGAAACAAAAGCAAAAATAAACTATTGGGACTCAAAACAAAAATTTTCTACACAGTGAAGGAAATAATCAACAAAACTAAAAGACAACCTATGGAATGGGAGAAGATATTTACAAATGATATAACTGGTAAAGGATTAGTATTCAAAATCTACAAAGAACTTATCAAACTCAATATCCAAAAAAAAAAAAAAGATCCGGTTTAAAAATGGGCAGAAGTCATGAATAGACATTTTTCCAAAGAAGACACTGAGATGTCTAATAGACGTATGAAAAGATGCCGAACATCACTCATCATCTGGGAAACACAAATCAAAATTACCAGTAAAAATTATTAAAATGAACAACATAGGAAAAAACAGGTGTCAGTGAGGATGCAGAGAAAGGGGAATCCTCTTACACTGTTGATGGGAATGCGAACTAGTGCAGCCACTCTGGAAAACTGTATGGAGGTTCCTCAGAAGTTAAAGAACTACCCTACAATCCAACAATTGCACTACTAGATATTTACCCAAAGATACAAAAATACTGATTTGAAGGGATTTAAAATTTAAAAATTAATATTAAAACTAAGCTAAAAAACAACAAAAAATTCCAGTTCAAGGTAACAGAAACTTTTTTTTTTTAATTTTTTATTTTTTATAAACATATATTTTTATCCCCAGGGGTACAGGTCTGTGAATCACCAGGTTTTTTGAAGATAAATTCTGAAGATAAATGAATGAAACAAGTAACACTAAAGCACCTAAAAGTATGATTCCACACACAAATACCAGTAACTAACTATGCACCTTGTTCTTGGGGTGATTGTATAATTTATCACTCTAACTGCAATATTTTCAGAGTGAAGAGAACTGCTACTAATTATATTGAGACAACAAGCATATACCAAAACTACACCTGGCAAAGTGAAATATGTGACAGCCACTCTACTGCTAGCCTACATTTTTTAAGCACAAGAAGATTCCTCAAATCTCTATCCATGAGACAAATACAGACAGAAATGCAGAAAGGAAAATGAAGAGCGGTTAAAAAGGAAAGGAAAATATTTTAATTAATCATGCTCACTTTTCGATTTGTCTCAGGGCCAAAATCTTTTTGTGAAATTACATGCACAAACTTTGCTACTACTTGTGAGTTGAATAGTAAACACAAAATATTAATAAAATCCTAAAAAATTTAAATTACTTTTAAAGAATCATTCTTTGTTCACTTGGTAATGACCAAACTGAATTGCTTCATTTTCTGAGGCAAAACATTAGAGTCTGGTTTGTTTGTTTTTTTAAGATTTTATTTATTTATTTGACCGAGAGAGTGATCACAAGTAGGCAGAGAGACAGGCAGAGAGAGAGAAGGAAGCAGGCTCCCTGCTGAGCAGAGAGCTTGAGGTGAGGCTCAATTCCAGGACCCTAAGATCATGACCTGGGTTGAAGGGAGAGGCTTAACCCACTGAGCCACCCAGGCGCCCCATTAGAGATTTTTAATAGTACTTCATTTCTACTAAGTTAAGTTCACCATTTAGAACCACGGAAGAAGTGCTGAGAGAACAAAACATTTCTCCCAGTGAGCTGAAAATAAGAGCTTGAGTGGTTATCATCTGAAACAAAACCAAAAAGAGGCAGTGTGGCGGGGGGGGGGGGGCATGTTATGATCGTTCAGGGCTTAAAGGAGTCAAATAAATAATACTTGCTGTTCCTCCCTTAGGTTTGAAAACAACTGAGAGATACACTCAAGTTTCATGCTATTAACCTTTGTTTCTAATGAAAAAGACTGGAGAAAATGGTTTTAGACCTGCAGTTTTTTGCCAGGTTATCATGATACTTTATTAACAGGTCTTCAGGCAAAAGCAGTGCAGGACTGTTTCAGGCTTGCGCCCAAAGAAGGCAGAAAAAGACCCAAATTCAAGAACTTCATGACAGTCAGACTGAAAAACCAAGAGACCTCTGTCGCTCAGTTTCTTCTCCCAAACTCACTAAGTTGTGTTATTCTCTGCCAGAGGAGTGAATGATATGTGAGAAAGAAATTGGCCATTTTACACTCCATGAAGTCCCTCCACACGGAAACAAAAGGCCAAAATATGGAGGTTTTCCTCTATAAAACATATGTGCCTCATAATTCTTACTTGAATATTGGGGAAGTCCCTAGGATCACCAACTTCTAGTAAAATCAAAGTGGTTTTAGGTTTTTATTTTTAGTCAAAATTTGGTAAACCATTTTATAAGGGAAGGCAATGTTTATATGCATGCAGTATATACTTTTGTTCTCCCAGGGAACTTTCCACAGAAAGTATATTCAATACTTTCATTGAAACCCCTGTACACTATTCATAGAGGAAAACAAATAAACATGTGATTAAGGAAAATGATTAAATATGAGAACAGAGAGAAACCACAGGCCATATATCCAAACCATATACGTGTGATGGGAAAGAGAGTCAGTAGTTTCAAATAAAAATCTTAGAAAATAAAGAATATTTAACCAGGCATAAAATTTACAGAGATTTCAGTAAAGGTTAGAATAAGCTATACTTTAGAGGAATAGATACTGTATTTATTGAGGGTATGCTTAAACAATACTCTTAGAATAGACAAGATTCCAAAAAACCCTTTTTATATTTTTCCAGCCAGTGGTGATCGGATTTCTGTTTCTGGTCCTACAAAATCTCTGTTCATATGACTGCTGAGCGTCAAGGACTGTAACAGTTCCTGAAACACCAAAAGATACTTTCTGTAAATGCCACAGTTGCTAATGTTTAATGGCCATCAAAATGCCCTACGTGGAGTATAATTTAACAGAATTGGTTCTGTGACTTATCACAGCCAACTATCTTAAAGTAGGAATAACTTCCTGCCTGAATGCTGACCAAAGTTTTTGAATATTTATATTTCTAGAAATACTTAGCTAAGAAAAATATGCTTAAAATCACACTTGCTTGTAATCATACTTAAACTGGGATAAACTATCCAATTTCTCAAAATATGGCATTTTGTGTAACCTTCATTGCAGTTCTCATCTAAGCATCTAAATAACTAAATTTTATTGCGTACTATCAGAGAAAAATAGTTTGTTAAAGTTTGCTTTTGAGATCCAGATAAAATTTTTTTACTCCACCAAAAAAGACCACTTTCCAAATCTTGAATTATTTTACAAAAAAAATTATTTTATTTAATCACCTATTTTAAAATTATTTCAATTTATCAGCTGCTCACAACAATTCGTTAATATTTAGTATGTGCAACTGCACTATAACTAGCACTATGTTGTCATTTATCAAAATTATTTCTACCACATATTTCTAATCATGTAACTATGAAATAAAATTGAAACTGCTCCCTATGACAGAAAAATAAATGTCAAACTTCAACTCAAAGTTGAAAATTTGTTTCCTAGTTCTTAGATTAATTCCATTATTATATCAAGAATTCTCCCTCATTTGGAGAATGTTATTCTCATTATAGTATTTAAGAGTGGTATTAGATTAGTAGAATCCCATTTTTCAGGACAACTCCATAAATATGTTCATACTTTTTACTCTAATATCTTCTCCAGTTCCAAAAAGAAACGTTCAAACAATATCCTTGATACAGAGGGAAGAGCATTAGCCTTATCAATTCCTAAGCCGGGATCATTCTAGCGGATTCTATTTCAGAGCAAATTTTATCACAAATGTAATCCCAGAAATACTGGAACTATAAATTATTGAGCACATATATAAAATTCAATTACCAGAGTCATTTAATTGATAGGAAATATATACTCCTTTCCTATGGGAAAATGAAATAAAAAGAGAATTTTCCTTTCAGTAATACTGAATTGGAATTAATATGAAGTTCTTTAATCCAATGCAATCCTAGACCTTATTTCCAGCATCACATGTCCTCTAAAGAGAATTTCTACCAATAGAAATTGGTTTGCATTAAATCAACCAAAAATTATCTCCCAGAAATGTTTAACTTTACTAGATTGCTATAACACCTTCCCTACTCAGTGCTGTCTCTCTCCATGTGCATCTGTCTGGAAGGCACCTTTGGCTATTTCTTCTTTCTAAACCTTAACAATTCTGCAAGGCCCAGCTCAAGCTCCCTATCATCCATGAAGTTGTTCCAGATTTCCTTAGTCCACAGCAAGCTCTACCTCACCCCTGAATGCATAAAAACCTGATTGTCTATATAATTCATCTAGTTTCATCTTTTTTCCCCCTTAAATAATTTATCATATTCTCATAAATCTAGAATAGAGTTATGATTTGTTTCCCTAACTAGGCCAAAAATTCTATAAGGAACTATACTGCTTACCCAAGATTACCTACTCTAAAAACAGAAAGAAGCAATAAGAATTATATATTCTGTAAACTCACAAGATAGAATTAGCCACAATCCCTGCCCCTTCCATTCTGGTTTATAAGAACAGGAGTTTTACTGTCACATATCCCTCATTAAGTTATTTGACCTGATAATAAGAAGACTAATAAGTATTTGTTGTATTAATCTGTTTATTTAAAATGACATTACTCTGTAAATATATAAATTTCCTAAGAAGTAAGGCACTCTGAATTGGGATTTTCCTGCTATACTCTAAAGCATTATACTTGATTAAAACAAATGCCTCACATGTCCAGTCTACAGTGCTCCACTCTACCAGCTAAGCTATGGAAGGGTGAACTCACCATCACTAATTATCAGAAACATGCAAATCAAAACAACAGTGAGATATCACCCCATACCTATTGGAAAGGCTATCGTTGAGAAGATAAGAGATAACAGGTATCAGTAAAGATGTGGAGAAAAGAACCCTTGTGCAGCCACTATGAGAAACAGTATAGAAGTTCCTGAAAAAATTAAAGACTGAACTACCATACAACCCAGCAATCTCACTTCTATCATATCCACAGGAAATGGAGAAAAAAGTATAAAAAAACTAACCAAACGCCCAAGTTTATTGCAGCATGATTCACAATAGCCAAGATACGAAAACAATCTACATGTATACACACACACACACACAGGAATATTATTCAGCCATAAGAGAAGGAAAACCTGCAATTTGGAACAACATGTTTGGGCATTGAGGTCATTAAGCTAAATGAAATAAGTCAGACAGAGAAGGACAAATATTATAGGGTTATCACTTACATGTAAGGATCTAAAAAAAAGCCAAACTCATAGTAGATTGGTGGTAACCAGGGGCTGAGAGGCAGGGAATTGGGGATATGTTAAAGGGTATAAATTTAGCAACTAGAAGGTGAATAAGTTCTGGAGATCTAATGCAGAGTATCAATGATCATGGCCAACAATACTGTATTCTATACTTCAAAGTTGTGGAGTCTAGGTAGATCTTAAATATTCTCACCACAAAAAAAAAGAAACTATAATTACATGATAGAGGTATTTATAGTGGTAATCATATTATAATATATAGATCTATCATACCAACCAACTATATATACCTTAAACTTGCACAGTGTTATATCTCAATTATATTGCAATAAAAAACAAAAATTAAAAAATAAAGCAAACGGTTCAAGTGAACTGCCTAGTGATTTTATCTTCTGAAAGTCTCCATTATATCTGTCAGTACAAAATCCATTGCATTCTTTGGCCTCTGGGTAATAAATTATTCTAATCTCAATCTCTAATCTCAATTAAGAAATCTCAAAAGATTCTCGTTATTGTTAGAATCAATAAGCCACAAAAAATTAGCTTAGATATTTATTTTAAGGTATGTCTTTTCTCTTTTACAATAAACATTATTTGTAGAAATATATGTTAGAATGCATTGTTTTAAGTTCAGCTTTAAACTGATAAAGTAGCTCCCTGTTATGTTAGGTTCCAGGTCATACATGAGTCAATACATTTTGCAATACTCTAATTGAGCTAAAACATTAATATAAGTTAGGGCTAAAACAGTCACCTTGATCCCAGCCTTTCAAATGGGTACTGTTGTTCATAAACCTAGAATTGAAAATAGTTCAAATCCTTCTCTTCAGAAATGAGATCACAATTCAAAGGAATTACCATCCTTTACTATCATATCCACAGGAAATGGAGAAAAAAGTATCAAAATAATTCAAAATTACCATCCTGAGGCACCTGGGTGGCTCAGTTGGTTAAGTGACTGCCTTCAGCTTAGGTCAAAATCTCAGGGTGCTGGAATCAAGACCCATATTGGGCTCTCTGCTCAGCAGCAACTCTGCATCTCTTGTTCCATCTGTGATCTCTCTCGCTTTCACTGTCTCTTAAATAAATAAATAAAATCTTTAAAAAATTACCATCTTTTTTAAGAATAGAAAATTATATCCTGAAGAAATAGTAACTGCTAGCTCTTCTAAATACTCAAGATAGTTTAAGATGAATAGAAAAAAACAAAATCAGTGTCCAGATTTCAACAGGATCAATTATATCCATCTACGTTGGTGGGATAGGGAAGATGGTGAAAACTCTTCTTTCCACTTGCCCTTAATTCTCAGAAGAAAATTGCAACAACAAGTTTTATGATACAGACAGAACCACAACTAAATGGTGTTAGAACCACAACTAAATGGTGTTATTTCACACATTTTTGAATGAAACAATATGGAACACTGTGGTTAAAACAGCTCTCTAAGGCCGGACCACCTGGGTTGGAATGCCAGCTCTGCCTCTCATTAGCACAGTAGCACTGGATGACTGACTGCCTCCTCGGTGCTTCCATAATACTAGAACCCACCTCACAGACTTGTGAAGAGAAGGTACTCCACATAATGCTCTTGAAATAATACAGGATACATAGCAAGCACTTGATAAGCATTAGCTAAATATAAATTATCTATAAATGAAAATATTACGTATTTTTAGAAAAAGATTTAGTGATTGCTTTCACCAACTTAAACAGAAAAGGTAATACTTTTGAAATCAGAAAATACAAGTCGCTCTTTCTCAGTGCATAAATGCATTTACTAATGGTAGACAGACTTTGATTAGGGACTAAATCAAGAGAAGGGTAAAATAACATAACATTTTATGAAATATAAATAAATAAATAAATAACTCGGTAGGAAACATTTCTGATGTTGCTTAATTGCCTTACCTTTGATATCCTGCCTGTCATACCAACCAGTGACCCGAATTAAATCCAGCTGTTCAGATCACATCACTTTGCTAAACCTTTCAGGCAAGTGGGATCCAGTTCTTGTTTACCTGCCTTCCCTCACTGTTTGCTCCTACAGTAAATATGCCCACAAACAAGCTCCGACCAATCTTGGTTCTTTGCCTGAACAGAAAAATAACTTTGCAAGAACTGAAGTAAACTTCTATGGTGAATGTCTTACACAGCAGCAAGTACGGGGATGCCATCATTTTCATTATAGAAAGAACTTTTTAATTTAACAGACTAGTGTACTGTTTAAGAATGCATTCTACTAGTGACATTCATTAATCTTAAGTTAAAATGTATGTTTTGGCAGCTTATTCTTTGCTTTAAATGAACTATTACTTTAATCACAGACATTTGCAAAACAGTTTGATTTTTCTTAATTAATGTCTGCTAAATTTACTTATGATAGACACACTCTTTTGCTAGAAGTAAAACAAATACACTGTGTGGTTATTAATTCCCACTTAGCACCACACAAAATTATTAATTGAGGTGGAACTTTTCTGCCAAGGTACTTTAATTTCTTTTTTTCAAATGAAAAGATGTAGGAGTATGACTGACTGGCATGCCCGTCCAATGAAGGTAGTAATTTTTCGCTGCCTGTCAACTTGAAGACAATGTTTCACCCCAGTGTTTTCTTTCAAAGAGCTCCAGAGGAAATTTAGCAAGATTAGGAGAGACAAAATGGAACTGTACAAAAGTTACTGGCTTTTTTCCTTCTTTCTTTATACATTCTGTACACAATAGTGACATCTTCTGGTTGGCTGGAATATTGATGTTTGGAACAATGCTTTGAAACCACATCAACCTTGTCATCAAAACATGCCTCTTTACATAAAGATACTTAATGAAATATTCCTGAATTAGAAGCACCTCAGCTTTATATATACACCATCAAAATTGCAATTTAAGTTTTTAAGAGAAAACACAATAGCAAAGCAGATACTTATTTCTTCAAAGCAAATTTGAGACACAGGTTAAATGTAAAACTAATCGACCTTAAAAAAATCACTTGACACAATTAAACATCCATGTACAGAAATTTCATTTTCTGGAAAGCTCACTGACAACTGGAGAAAATTATAAAAAAAGAGAAAAATTCAATAATATATTTCCAGGTTATTTTCAATGAGAGATAAAAGAGATTTAGAGGGTCTAGGAGAAGGAAGAGCCTAACATTAATCACACTCCTTTTCTCTCCAACTTTTTCATAAGGGTCTACACCTGTGCAGAATACCATGAAATCCTGAGGATGCCTTAAAGCACTCTCCTCAATGCTTACGTCTCATTTCACCAATGTAACTGTCTCCTAGCGTAGACATCCATCCTACAGCATCACTGGGTCTAGAGAGGTCCTCAGGAACCCAACATCGCAGTCCCTTTCAAGAGGATTGATCCAAGCATTGGGCTTCTAAATACATCATACTTATTTTATTGGGCATCTAAATATAACATATTTATATTATAACCCCTTTCTCAAGACAATAAAGGAAGCATGCAGAAGGATGCCTTGAGTAGTTCCAAGATGACTTGCTTATCCTCTCTCCCTAGAAAAGATGGAAAGTACCATATATATACTTATCATTAATAAACTAAATAATCCACAGCAGAAAATTCTAACCAAAAACTAAAGGAAACTTAATTTCATATCAGCAACTATTTGTAAAAATAGAGAAGGGAAAAATTAAAAGAAACTGAATTAACTTTGTTCTGTCATGAATGCAATACAACAATAAGTATTATAAATTCCAGTTGCACATTTTAGAAAGAGAATTTAATTCCTAAGAAGAAAAAATATGTAGCTCAGGGTTATATAAAATAGTTTAAATAACATTAAACCAAAGAAGCTTATTATTAAAATTATACTAATTACATTTATCCTATCATCTGGATCAAGCTAGTATCTCTCTTGGTAATAACAGCCTTTCACAATCTTGTTACTGTACATTGAAAGGATATTTGTAACGAACAGACCATGAACATTTTAAATGCTAAAAAATATATTAAAGAACACAGGTTACATTCTTCTTCTTTGCATTTAGAAATTTAGGAATTTGGGGCACCTGGGTGGCTCAGTGGGTTAAGCCGCTGCCTTCGGCTCAGGTCATGATCTCAGGGTCCTGGGGTCGAGTCCCGCATCGGGCTCTCTGCTCAGCAGGGAGCCTGCTTCCCCTCTCTCTCTCTGTCTGCCTCTCCATCTACTTGTGATTTCTCTCTATCAAATAAATAAATACAATCTTAAAAAAAAAAAGAAAGAAATTTAGGAATTTATGTAACCTGAAGTTGCTAATCATATTTGACCAAAATAACAAGCTATAAATAATATGTATAAGTATCCTTTAAATGATGCAATAAGTTGTTATGATTAACAGGAATTTACTATTATAATCAGGATTATGTGCTGAATGTATTTCTGAATTAATAAAAAAACTATACTCTCAGAAGTGACAGAGATCAATAATCAATTCATTTCCTACTTAATCTGTGAAAGCTCTGCCACTTGTTTCTGGTATTGTGATTGCTTTATTCCTCAGTTTTCCAATCTCATTTTCAAAAATGTTCTTTGTGTAAAGAAATAAATAAGCCTCATAGAATAGATATGCCTATGACAGGCATTTTCTAAAATTCAAAATCTCCTTCAAGTCAGTAGTAAAATAAGCAAACTATGAGGGTATAGGGCTATTATCTGGTTGACAATAAAATCAACCCCTCTCCATGTAAGAAATGCAGAAAATATAAATTAAGTTTCGTCTTTAGATACAGCATGTGGGCTTATTTTACTCAAATATATTCAGTAAATAAAATATTAATATTGACTTGCCATTTATATGAGTTTGAATGGATCAATAAAAGCTACAACATTGAATTCATCTGTACCATGATCTATCTCAACAGTTGCATTAACCAAAATAACTTTTAAATGATCCAATATCAAGAAAACAAAATAATCAAGTTATATGGTTATAAGAATGCCATTCTAAGATAGCTTCTATTAACTACAAGTTTTTGAATAGCTATTTGCTGTCGAAAGGTTGAGTTTTTCAAAATAAAGTTAAATGTTACTTTTTAAAGATGTTCATCTTTCCAAATCATTTGCAAGGTTAATGTAATTGCAACCAAAACTCCAGTGGGATTTAATTTGACTTTTTTAAACTTCGGGCAATTTCTAGTTCTTTAAATACATGTTTACTGATATAGAACACAAGCACAGAAAGTGCACAAATCCTAAATATAAGCTGATTTAGCTATGCCTCATTCTTCTAGGAATTTCATATCTTCTTCTCAGTTCCTTTTTACTTTTTTAAGATTTATTTATTTGGGAGAGAGAGCACAAGCAGAAGGGGCAGAAAAGAGGGAGTCAAGCAGACTTCCCGCTAAGCACCAAGCCCAACACAGGGCTTGAGCAGACTCTCCCTGTGGGGCTCCATTCCAGGACGACAAGCTCATGACCTGAGCCGATAACCAAGAGCCGGACACCTACCCCAACGTGCCACCCAGGTGCCCCTCTTCTTCTCAGCTCCTTTTTAAAACAAGGTTTGTTTATCAGTGTTGGGATTGGTGACAGTATACTCTGATCTGGGGTATTTACTAAGCCCTTCTCTTCGAATGAGTTTATTGTCAATTTTTATAAATATCTCCTATGCGCTTGGAAAGAATATCTCTCTCTCTCCTCGGGGGGCATAAGTTTATACATAAGCAAAAGCATACTACCTCCATTATTCAAGTGCCTTTGCTTATTTCTTTCTTAGTATCAAATTCTCAGAGAAGTATCTTAAAATCACCTCCATTTGTTGTTGGCTCATTTATCTATTTTAGTAGTTCTGTCAGTTTTTGCTTTATGTTAAAGCTATCTTACTGCCCACATATATGTTCATAACTATACTACATCTTTTTATGTCCTATATGATGTTTGGCTATTAATTCCATGTTGTCCAAAGCTAAATTTATAACCCAATTTTCTTGACTCCTATTTGCCTTCCAAACTTTCTTTATAACTTTACAGTCACTACATTTGGACATCTTTGAAAAACCAATGTGAGATTCTCTTTTTGTTGTCAGTGAGGCCCAGATCTGAGCAAAGACAACTGTGGCAAGGAAGTGGAGAAGACCAATGCAACGTCTGGTAAAGGGTCTTACATTTTTAGCACTTTCCAGTAAATCAATCACAGTTAGCATACAGATTCAATCTTCCCCTCCTACACTGAAATATTCCTTAATGACAAACTCTTTGGGGCCATGGTGGAGAATAAATATATAACAGAGTAAAGGGATATAGAGTTGCATATGGCCGGGGCATCTATGTTCATGAACTTTCAGCAACCAGCATCAAGTAAAATGGGGTTCCACAAGGAGACAGATGGTGGGTATAGGAAGAGTATGCTACCATAAGGAAAACTAAAAAGTGGACAATCAAGAAGGACAAATAAAAAAAAAGCTCCACAGTTTTGTACATACCAGTGGGATATAACTCTTGAAAAGAGGAAAAAAGTAACTCTTGGTGTCCATTTAAAAACTCATGACAGTCTACATTCTCTAAGTATAAAGTGAAAAATGAAGCAGTTGCTCTTGTCAGCACCATACAGAAGATGAAGTGTTGATGCACTTTTTTTCTCCTCACTCCCTTCTTTTATTCTCTTGACTGATTTTGGAAACATAGACTCAGATTATTGTTAGTACGCTTCCCTTTCAAAACATAATCTTCCTTTTCAATAGTAATTTCTAGAATGTGCTTTTAATTCCATGACAGTTTCCACTTTAGGATGCTATCTCCCACAAGTCCTTTCATATCTTCTAATTCTTGAGTCTCCCATTTTGATCCCCTACCTGCTACCTAGATTCTTTCTTTATCCTTTAGTTAAAACCATGGAGATATTCTCCCATCTATTCTCCAGAAAAATCTTTGTTTTGGTTCAGAGGATGGAGGTTTTGTCCTGTTTCTTAAGCCATCCTCAATTTTTAAAAACATGGGATTATCACTTTCTTTCCTGTAGTAAGCCCTTACCCCTTTTTTTCCAGGGTTCATGTATGTTTTACTTTTCTCTGTCTTTATTAGTACTCCATCAGAGGTTGAGAAGGGCAAACAAGCTCTTTATCAAACCACCATCCTAACTGCAATTTTAATATTTGCAATCACTGTTTTCACAGAATCCAATTCCCAATCTTAGTCTACAGGCTTTTCTCTGACCAGCCAGCTCTAATTCCTAAATAATGAAGAAACATTTGAATATTACCCTTCCATTGTTAAATTTTGAAACTACGACAGAATAACCCAAAGTTATTTAAAAATTTTTTTGAAGATTTTTAGTTCAGTCACCTCTCATCCACATTTTTTCAATTAACTTTTTAAAATTATTAAACCTGGAAAAAATTAAAAATTTCATAAATATTTTGTCTGAAAGCAAATACTTGAACCCACTAATATATATCAAAAGTAGACCTAAAAAAATGAATTAGGGGTTTTTTTGAAAGCATCCATTCCCCCTTTTTTAAAATTTAAGTATAATTAACATACAGTGTTAAATTGATTTCAGGTATTCAGTACAGTGATTCAACAATTCTATAGATTACTCAGTGCTCATCAAGATAATGTACTTTTAATCCCCATCACCTCTTTCAGTCATCTTCCCACCCACACTCCCCATCCCCCATAACCATCTGTTCTCTAAAGTCTATTTTTTGGTTTGTCTCTTTCTTTTCCTTTGTGCATTTGTTCTTAAATTTCACATATGAGTGAGATCACACAGTATTTGTTTCTCTGACTTATTTGCTTAGCATTAGCTCCATCCATGCTATTGCTGCAAATGACAAGATTTCATTCCTTTTTATGACTGAATAATATTTCAGTGTGTGTGTGTGTGTGTGTGTGAGAGAGAGAGAGAGAGAGAGACCTCTTCTTTATCCATTCATCTACTGATGGATACTTGGCTGCTTCCATAATTTGGCATAATATTGTACATAATGTTGCAATAAACACAGTGGTACCTACATCCTTCAGAATTAATGTTGTATTCTTTGGGTAAATACCCAGGACTGTGATTACTTGATCATAGGGTAGTTCTATTTTTAATTTTTTGAGGTAACTCCATACTCTTTTCCACAGTGGCTGCACAAGTTTACATTCCCACCAACAGTACATGGGGTTCCTTTTTCTCCACATTCTCACCAACACCTGCTTCTTGCATTGTTTATTTTAGCCATTCTGACATGTGAGGTGATATCTGACTATCATTTTGATTTGCATTTTCCTGAAGATGAGTATAGATGTCTGTTGGCTATATGTAATTCTTCTTTGGAAAAATGTCTGTTCATGTCTTCTGCCCATTTTTTCAGTTTAATTATTTGTGGGGTGGTTTTTTTGGGTGGGGTGCTAGATTAGGTTTTTGTATAAATGCAACACATTTATATTGTGACTTATAAGTAAATTAGTGTTTTGTTTCCAAAAGTGAGTATTTCTTAAAGTGTCTACCTATTATAAGGAATTAAGAAATGAGCCATAAGCATTACAAAGAACATGCTTGTTGGCATTCCCATATCATTTTGAGAACTTTGGAGTTTGAAAGAATCTTATACACCTTTTAGTTTCTCCTCCAATTAAGTGCTCTTATCATCCCTCCTCTGGTCTTGACTCTTAAAATTACTTAAGCCATTGTAACTTTTACATGATCCTCTAGGCTATGATCCTCAAACATATGAAAAGTAAAAATGATGCAGAATACATTGTTTTTCTTATAAAGTATATCTTGCACTTATTGCTGGGTGTTTGTTACAGGAAACAAGGACTAGCTGATGATAGGCATGCATCTCAAAGGTTCTAGGCACAAGTCCTCATCCTCTGAATAATTTACTGAGTCTTAAAGAAATATGTTTTGAGCACTGAATCTATTTTTTTCTTGCCTTCAGATTCAAACTGAAACATCTATTCTTCCTGGGTCTCGAACTTGCTAGCATTCAGACTGAAACTACACCTTTGGCTCTCGAGTGGTACAAAGTGTGACCAATGAGAAGATGTGTTAACACTCCAAAAGTATGGCTTAATTTTCAAAACAGACAAAAATCCAGGGAACATGTGTGGGAATGGATATTAAGGGAATGGGACAATGGTGGAAAGTATGTACTTTCCATACTGGATCAGGCTGAATTTACTGAATGGACTCATGAACCAGATTTGGCATCTAATGTCCCATTAGGGGGATAACAGAGGGGTCTCTAACAGTTTTGTTGGCTGACTGACTGAAACATGGATTAAAAGATTACACAGATGGGGCGCCTGGGTGGTTCAGTGGGTTAAAGCCTCTGCCTTTGGCTCAGGTCATGATCCCAGGGTCCTGGGATCGAGCCCTGCATCAGGCTCTCTGCTCAGCAGGGAGACTGCTTCTTCCTATCTCTCTGCCTCCTCTCTGCCTACCTTGTGATCTCTCTGTCAAATAAATAAATAAAATCTTTAAAAAAAAAAAAAAGATTACACAGAGTGAGCAAATTAGTATGGCATTTACTTACTGATCATAGTGTCCTTAGAACTGAAAGGGAAAGCCCACTAAATTCTTACTTGATCTGTATAAGCAGAAAAGTTCTAGGTTAAATGAACAAAAGTCTAACCTGAATCATAAAAACAGGGGTCATGGCCCCTCGATTAATTTCCTGATTTAAGCCACTTTACAGACCCAGAATCCCATGAATGAAACAGAGGCCCTCCCCTTGAGGAAGGATCCTAGAACACTGCCAAAAATTTATACTGGTAATCACTCTCCCAGTCTTCCCCAAGGTGACTTATAACCTTTTACTAAAGTAACCTCAGATTGGGGCAAAAGAAATATTCAGACCTTTCAGAGACCACTGTCTGAACTGACAGTAATTCCAGAAGACCCAAAAAATCACTGTGGTCCACGGTTAGAGTAGGGTCTTATGAAGGTCGGGTGACCACTGGAGTTTCAACATAGACCCATGTCACAGTGAACTCAGTGGGTCCATGAATCTGTCCTGTGGTTATTCCCCTCATTCCAGAATGTATAAGTAGAACAGACATACTCAGTAGCTAGCAGAGTCCCCACATGCTAGCTTACCAGTTGCTTGAAAAAAAAAAAATGATCAAATTTTCTTGAAGTCTTCAAGTCAGATATTTTCATGCCTTTTTATATTTCCCTAAATGAAATTATTTCCAGGGTCTTCATCATGCCTAACATTGTACTATATTTTTTAATGCATGACTAATATTGAAATTGTATTTACCAAAATCCCATGAGAATTTTTTCACATGAATAGCCTACAAGCAGAGTCGTTCACAAATGCACTAAAGCAAACCATTTGAGCCTAAATAATGAAATTTATATTTACTGCTGTTAAATTTCATCTTCTTCTTTCTGGACCGGCACTAAAAGCTATCAAAGATGTTTCTGAATCATAAGTAATTCAATAGGCAAACATTTATTGATGGCCTACTCTGAGTCAAGCCTGGTAATGGAGCTATAAAGATGAATAAGACACTGTCTTTGACCTCCAGTTGCTCTGTCTAGTAAGAGACATAAAAAAAGTAAATAATATAAATAAGCAATGTGATAAGTACTATGGGAGTGTTATGTCTAAAAAAAAAAAATCGTAAATGGAGTTGCTGGGAGGAGGACAGAAAAGATGATCAACACTGAGCATATAAGCTTGAGATGTCACTGTAAGGAATGCCAGACGGAATGCTGAGAGGTGAGAGAAAGTAGCAGAAGGGATAGGAGATGAGAAAAGAGAGGTAGAGAGGGAGACCATGAGAGCAGGGGGGAGGAGGGCATAAAGATTGAGGAGGAGATAAAGAGGACGGCATAAAGGGTTAGGATTGAGGGCCAGGGAGGAGTCTGATGGATCCAGAATCCTGAATTTCCAAAATCCTCAGATCCAATGGCCCTTTAAGTACTACTGCAGACTTTAAAAATCACTTAAATAAGTAACTTTTAGATGAACTGGTAAAAGTGGCAAAATAAAATACAAGTCATTTGGTTAACTGATCTTTCAACCTCTGAGCTTTGGATAAATTTACCCAGAGTCTCAGATCTTTAAGTTGTGGAAGATTCTATTTTCTAAAAATGGCTGCAAAAACATCTCTCATCTTCTATGCTCTTCTACAAAATGAACTTGCCCCCAGTGAGAACCAGAGTTTATTTTTCCACCATCTTATGAATGCTTTGACCAATGTAGAAATTAGACTATGGTGCTAGTCTAATAGCATAAAAGCAATAAACTTGAAGTGAAATTATTTTTAAAAGAATTTTATTCATTCATTTGACAGACAGAGATCATAAGCAGGGGGAGAGGCAGGTAGAGAGAGAGAGAGGAGGGAAGCAGGCTCCCCGCTGAGCAGAGAGCCCAGCCCGATGCGGGGCTCAATCCCAGGACCCTGGGATCATGACCCAAGCTAAAGGCAGAGTCTTTAACCCACTGAGCCACCCAGGCACCCCTGAAGTGAACTTTTAATTTCTGTATTAAATTTGTTCTTATCAGATCAGAAAAATCATAAAAAGTCATTCAAGTCTCTCAAATAATCAGAAACTGAAAAAAATCACTAAAACAAAGATAAATATCTCACATAAATAACTTATCTTTCTCTTTCTCAATTCACTTCTTTATATTTGCCAGGAAATAAGGACACTTAGTGTCCCATGAAATAAAAGTTTACATATATTTCTAAACATAAACATAGGTTATGTTTTAAAGGTCTCTTCTTTTACAAAAAAAAAGAAATTAAGATTTTCCTATCTCAGTGCCTCAAATGAAGAAAAAATTAAGTATCATTCTACAATTAATATTTTTAATGTTTTGTATTTAAAAACCAATTTGGAAGAATTCATTATCAAGGTTATTTGGAAACAATTAAAATAATACAATTTGGTGTTTCTTAATTTTAAAGGTCTTTAAAAATTATATCAGTTTGGATAAAAGTGAACAAACCTGGGCTAGATTGCATCAGGTGATCATAAGCAAAGTAGTATCAAAATACTCAAATCACACTGACAGAAAAAGACTGAAGCAAGAAAAGTCCAGCCATGAAATCCGCAGTAGGAGGAAATGGAAAAGCTAGAATGAGGTAAATCTAGTTTTGAAAAAGGGAAATATGAATGAAGAGGAAACACTACTAGGCTACCATGAAGCAGTTTAGTTATGGTAGATGCAAATCAGATGGGATTTGCAGTGGGAGATAATGCAGTGGAAATTACCAGCATCAAAAGGCATGTTCGGTAAGGGTTGAAGCTGGACTTAAGACAAGTCGAACCCTCTATGTTATTTTTGACAAGGTTACTGTTTGAACATAACATCAAAAAAAAAAAAAAGGTTTTACCATGAAATAAACTGGTTCATAATATTATGCTGAACTGTGCGCAATATATCAGCCCAGACAAGGAGACTGGTGCTATTGTCTAAAGCATTTTCTCTTTTTTTAGGCTAAGTTGACACTACAGTAGATGATTTAAGACTTATGATGAATCATATTATGGGTCATAATAAAACTTATGATCCTTAAACTAGAGTGCTTCTGAATGAGGGAATGGATAATAGTTTAGAGTTATAATAAAAGTGTACATCAATTTGACATTTTAAAAGTCCAAAAAGTACTTGAAATAAAATAATATGTAAATTATTATTCCTATTTAGTAACAACCTATATACATAAAGGGAGTCATAAGAGAGATAACAACAAGTCTGAAAAGGATACACTGCAAATAATCACTATTACCATAGGATGAGGTGGCAGAATAGAGTTCCCTTCCTATATGTGCTTTACTATAGTTTGAACTTTTATAAGCTTTCCTTTTTTTTTTTTTTAGAATTTAAAATGCTTTTAAAAAGTCTACCCTCAAAAGTATCTTTTTCAAGAAAATGGAGTTCCCTCTACTCTGCTTCCCATTCTGTGCACACTTACTCATTCATATTTCCACACAATATAATGCATATAGAATTTAGCAAAATGCCTAGACATATGATCAAAACACAAAAATCAATTGCATCTTTAAATACAAGTAAGAATCACCTAAAAGGCAAAAATAAAATATTATTTACAATAAGATCAAATACTGATGGATAATAGATCTAGTGGAAGATATTTATAAGCTCTATGGGGAAAAATATAAAATAAAGAAATTAAAGGAAGTGATAGAGTCTTAATGGATGGAAACACTTACTACATAAAATTCTCCCCAGAATGATTTCTAGTTACAGTGCAATTTCAGTCTGCATCTGAATGGGGTATTCTCTAATTAGAACTGATAAAATGATTTTAAAATTATATGGACATGTAAAACACCAATGACAGAAGAACAGAGAGACAGAATCACCCTGTTAGAATCTGTGTCTTCTGCTGTAGTAATTAGACACTGTTGTACTACTTTAGACAAAGACAAATTAAACAATGCAGTAAAGGGTCCAGAAGCAGACATACACATACACAGAACTTTGATACGTAACTAAGATGTTCTGCCAAATAGGCGAAAAAGAAGGTATTTATTAAATAAATGAGATGGAAAAGTTATCTAAATAAGAGAAAAATAAGATAAATTGCACTCCTATTTTATATTAAATACCAAAAAAAAAAATCCAAATGAACCAATTATTTATGTCAAAAACAAAGCTTTAAAACTATTAGCAGAAAAAATAAGTAAATATCTCTCTGTTTTTGTGATACAGAGTATTTCCTTTTTTTTTTTTTTTTTTTAAGAGAGGCAGAAGTAGGGGCAAAAGCAGAGAGAGAGAATTTTAAACAGGCTCCAGGCCCAGCAGAGAGCCCAGTGCAGAGCCCAGCACAGGACTCCATTTCACAACCCTGAGATCGTGACCTGAGCCAAATTCAAGAGTAACACTTAACTTAGCTGAGCCACCCAGGCGTTCCCAGAAGTATTTCTTAAAAATGATAGAAAGAAGAGGGTAGGAGTCAAGACTGCGGAGAAGTAGCAGGCTGAGATGACGTCAGGTAGCAAGAAGGTCAGCTAGATAGCTTGTCAAACCATTCCGAACACCTACAAATCCAACAGGAGATTGAAGAGAAGAAGAGCAACAATTCTAGAAACAGAAAATCGACCACTTTCTGAAAGGTAAGACCAGCGGAGAAGTGAATCCAAAGTAATGGGAAGATAGACCGTGGGGGGAGCAGCCGGCTCCCAGCAAGTGGCAGAACAACGGGACACAAAATCAGAATTTTTAAAAGTCTGCTCCACTGAAGGACATCACTCCAGAGGCTAAATCAGGGTGAACCCACACAGGGACAATGTGGCACCAAGTCCCACGCGGTCACAGAAGGATTGGGGGTGTCTGAGTGCCGGAGACCTCACAGGTATTAGAGTGGGGAAGCTGGCTACAGAGACGGAGCTGAGGAGTGAGCTCTCAGCTCGGGGTTACCTTGAACCATAATCCGTGGCACAGGCCAATGCTCTGTGAGTGGGGTCCCCACAAGATCCGGAGACCCCCCCCTGGAAGAGGTCAGAATCTGCAGGGTTTGGAGACTCCAGGTGGAGCTGTGTGCCAGAGACAGAGATGCTTGGTCACAGTCTGGGTGAGCTCACAGCGCAACTGGAGGCCAGGGAGATGGGAATGATTGAGCACTTTTCTCTGAGGGCACACTGAGGAGTGGGGCCCTGAGCTCTCCGTGACTCCAGGCCAGAGATAGGGAGGCCGCCATTTTCATTCCCATCCTCCAGAACTCTACAAAAAGCGTTCAGGTAACAAAAGCTCCCAAACGAACCCTAGCGGATTACTTAGCCTGGCCCCTGGTAAGGGTGGTGCAATTCTGCCTCGGGCAAAGACACTTGAGAATCACTACAACAAGCCCCTCCCCCAGAAGAGCAGCAAGAAATCCAGCCAAGACCAAGTTCACTTACCAAGGAGAACAGCAGAATTCAAGAGGAGGAGAAGCAAAGCATGGAATTCATGGCTTTCTCCCCATGATTCTTTAGCCTTGCAAAGTTAATTAACTTTTTAAATATTTTTTTCTGCTAATATTTTTTAACTTTTACCCTTTCATCTTTTAACATTTTTAACTAGTTTATATTAATAATACCATTCATAAAAAAATAATAATAATAAACTTTTTTGAACCTTCATTATTATAGTCATATTTTATCCTTCATTGTATCTAACTTTATTTTTTTGTATACACATAGGGTTTTTTCTTCTAAAAAATTTGGGGTACAACTTCTAATAGATCAAAATACACCCTAAATCTAGCACCGGGCTTGTTCTAGTCCCCAGCTTGAGTAAATTCTCTCCACTTTCTTTTTCTCTATTCTCCCAACCAACTTACCTTATCAACTTTTTTAGGAATTAAAAAAAATTTTTTTTTCATCTTTTTAGTCATATTCCATCCCTTTGTTGTGCTTACCCTTATATATATTTTTCATTCTTTAAAATTTGGGGAAGTAGTTTCTTCTAAGAAGCCAAAATACTCCCAAAATTAAGTGGGTGACCCTGTTCTAGTCACCAGTCTAATATATATATTTTTATTCTTTTTTATATTTTTTCTTTATTTGTTTTCTTTTTTAAATTTTTTTTTCTGAACTTCTTTTTACCCTTTTCTTCCCCCCCAAAAAAAAATTTGGGGTCTCTTCTTATTTGGTTAAAGCACATTTTCCTGGGGTCTTTGCCACCCTCTTAGTATTTTATTTGCTCCTTCATATATTCTTATCTGGACAAAATGACAAAGTGGAAAGACTCACCACAAAATAAAAGAACAAGAGGCAGTACCAAAGGCTAGGGACCTAATAAATACAGACATTGATAATATGTCAGATCTAGAGTTCAGAATGACCATTCTCAAGCTGCTAGACAGGCTTGAAAAAGGCATGGACGATATTGGAGAAACTGTGTCTGTAGAAATAAAAGCCCTTTCTGAAGAAATAAAAGAACTAAAATCCAACCAAGTTGAAATCAAAAAAGCTATTAATGAGGTGCAATAAAAAATGAAGGCTCTTACTGCTAGGATAAATGAGACCAAAGAGAGAAATAGTGATATAGAAGACCAAATGACAGAGAATAAAGAAGCTGAGCAAAAGAGAAACAACCAACTACTAGACCATGAGGGGAGAATTTGAGAGATAACTGACACCATAAGACAAAACAACATTAGAATAGTTGGGATTCCAGAAGAAGAAGAGAGAGAGAGGGGAGCAAAAGGTATATTGGAGAGAATTATTGGAGAGAATTTCCCTCATATGGCAAAGGGAACAAGCATCAAAATCCAGGAGGCAAAGAGAACCACCCTTAAAATAAAAAAGAATAGGTCCACACCCTGTCATCTAATAGTAAAATTTACAAGTCTTAGCGACAAAGAAAAAATCCTGAAAGCAGCCTGGGACAAGAAGTCTGTAACATACAATGGTAAAAATATTAGATAGGCAGCGGACTTATTCACAGAGACCTGGCACGCCAGAAAGAACTGGCATGATATATTCAGAGAACTAAACGAGAAAAACATGCAGCCAAGAATACTATATCTAGCTATGCTATCACTGAAAATATAAGGAGAGATAAAAATCTTCCAGAACAAACAAAAACTGAAAGAATTTGCAAACACCAAATCAGCTCTACAAGAAATATTGAAAGGGGTCCTCTAAGCAAGGAGAGACCCAAAAACTAGTAAAACAGAAAGGAACAGAGACAATATACAGTAACAGTCATATTACAGGCAATACAATGGCACTAAATACATATCTCTCAATAGTTACCCCGAATGTAAATGGGCTAAATGTCCCAGTCAAAAGATACAGGGTATCAGAATGGATTAAAAAAAAAAAAACATCAATATGCTATCTACAAGAAATTCATTTTAGACACAAAGACACCTCCAGATTTAAAGTGAGGGAGTAGAAAACAATTTACCATACTAATGTACATCAAAAGAAAGCTGGGTAGCAATCCTTATATCAGATTAATTAGATTTTAAGCCAAAGACTATAATAAAAGATGAGGAAAGACACTATATCATACTCAAAGGGTCTGACCAACAAGAAGATCTAACAATTTTAAATATCTATGCCTCTACCATGGGAGCAGCCAACTATATAAACCAATTAATAACAAAATCAAAGAAACACATTGAAAATAATACAATAATAGTAGGTGACTTTAACACCCCCATCACTGAAATGGACAGATTATCTAAGCAAAAGATCAACAAGGAAATAAAGGCCTTAAATGACACACTGGACCAGATGGACATCACAGATATATTCAGAACATTCCATCCCAAAGCAACAGAATACACATTCTTCTCTAGTGCACATGGAACATGTTGCAGAATAGATTACATCCTGGGTCATAAATCGGGTCTCAACTGGGACCAAAAGATTGGAATCATTCCCTGAGTATTTTCAGACCACAATGTTCTGAAGCTAGAACTCAATCACAAGAGGAAATTTGGGAGAACCCAAATACATGGAGACTAAAGAGCATCCTTCTAAAGAACAAATGGGTCAACCAGGAAATTAAAGAAGATTCGAAAAAATTTATGGAAACAAGTGATAATGAAAACACAATGGTTCAAAATCTGTGGGACACAGCAAAGGCAGTCCTGAGAAGAAAATATATAGCGATACAAGCCTTTCTCAAGAAACAAGAAAGGTCTTGAATACACAACTTAACCCTACACATAAAGGAGCTGGAGAAAGAACAAGAAAGAAACCCTAAGCCCAGCAGGAGAAGAGAAATCATAAAGATCAGAGCAGAAATCAATGAAATAGAAACCAAAAAACAATAGAACAAACTAACGAAACTAGGAACTGGTTCTTTGAAAGAATTAATAAGATTAATAAACCCCTGGCCAGACTTAGCAAAAAGAAAAGAGAAAGGACCCAAATAAATAAAATTATGAATGAAAGAGGAGAGATCACAACCAACACCAAAGAAATACAAACAATTATGAGGACATACTATGAGCACCTCTATGCCAACAAATTTGACAATCTGGAAGAAATGGATGCATTCCTAGAGACGTATAAACTACCACAACTGAACCAGGAAGAAAGAGAAAACCTGAACAGACCCATAACCAGTAAGGAGAGTGAAATAGTCATCAAAAATCTCCAAACGAAAGCCCAGGGCCAGACGGCTTCCCAGGGGAATTCTACCAAACATTTAAAGGAGAATTAATTCCTACTCTCCTGAAACTGTTCCAAAAAATAGAAATGGAAGGAAAATTTTCAAACTCATTTTATGAGGCCAGCATCACCTTGATCCCAAAACCAGACAAGGATCCCATCAAAAAAGAGCATTGCAGACCAATATCCTTGATGAACCCAGATGTGAAAATTCTCACCAAAATACTAGCCAATAGGATCCAACAGTGCATTAAAAGGATTATTCACCATGACCAAGTGGGATTTATTCCAGGGCTGCAAGGTTGGTTCAACATCCAGAAATCAATCAATGTGATACAATACATTAATAAAAGAAAGAACAAGAACCATATGATACTCTCGATAGATGCTGAGAAAGCATTTGACAAAGTACAGCATCCCTTCCTAATCAAAACTCTTCAAAATGTAGAGATAGAGGGCACATACCTCAATATCTTCAAAGCTATTTATGAAAAACCCATTGCAAATATCATTCTCAATGGAGAACTGAGAGCTTTTCTGCTAAGGTCAGGAACACGGCAGGGATGTCCATTATCACCACTGCTATTCAATATAGTACTAGAAGTCCTAGCCTCAGTAATCAGACAACAAAGGAAATTAAAGGCATCCAAATTGGCAAAGAAGTCAAACTATCACTCTTTGTAGATGATATGCTACTATATGTGGAAAACCCAAAAAACTCCACTCCAAAACTGCGAAAACTTATACAGGAATTCAGTAAAGTGTCAGGTTATAAAATCTATGCACAGAAATCAGCTGCATTTCTCTACACCAACAACAAGACAGAAGAAAGAGAAATTAAGGAGTCAATCCCATTTACAATTGCACCCAAAACCATAAGATACCTAGGAATAAACCTAACCAAAGAGGCTAAGAATCTATACTCAGAAAACTATAAAGTACTCATGAAAGAAATTGAGGAAGACACAAAGAAATGGAAAAATGTTCCATGTTCATGGATTGGAAGAACAAATTTTGTGAAAATGTCTATGTCTATGCTATCTAAAGCAATCTACTTGTTTAATGCAATCCCTATCAAAATACGATCCATTTTTTTCAAAGAAATAGAACAAATAATCCTAAAATTTATATGGAACTAGAAAAGACCTCAAATAGCCAAAGGAATATTGAAAAAGAAAGCCAAAGTTGGTGGCATCACAATTCCAGACTTCAAGCTCTATTACAAAGCTGTCATCATCAACATTGTGGTCTGAAAATACATCAGACTTCAAGCTCTATTACAAAGCTGTCATCATCAATATAGTATGGTATTGGCACAAAAACAGACACATAGATCAATGGAACAGAATAGAGAGCCCAGAAATAGATGCTCAACTCTATGGTCAACTAATCTTTGACAAAGAATATCCAATGGAAAAAAAGACAGCCTCTTCAATAAATGGTTGCTGGGAAAATTGGACGGCCACATGCAGGAAAATGAAATTGGACCATTTCCTTACACCACACATGAAAATAGACTCAAAATGGATGAAGGACCTCAATGTGAGAAAGGAATCCATCAAAATCCTTGAGGAGAACATAGGCAGCAACCTCTTCGACCTCAGCCGCAGCAACTTCTTCCTAGGAACATCACCAAAGGCAAGGGATGCAAGGGCAAAAATGAACTATTGGGTCTTCATCAAGATCAAAACCTTTTTCACAGCAAAGGAAACAGTTAACAAAACCAAAAGACAATTGACAGAATGGGAGAAGATATTTGCAAACAACATATCAGACAAAGGGCTGGTATCCAAAATCTATAAAGAGCTTAGCAAACTCAACACCCAAAGAACAAATAATCAGAGGACATGAACAGACATTTCTGAAAAGAAGACATCCAGATGGCCAAGACACGTGAAAAAGTGCTCCACATCACTCAGCATCAGGGAAATACAAATCAAAACCACAATGAGATACCACCTCACACCAGTCAGAATGGCTGAAATTAACAAATCAGGAAATGACAGATGCTGGCAAAGATGCAGAGAAAGGGGAACCCTCTTACACTGTTGGTGGGAATGCAAGCTGGTGCAACCACTCTGGAAAACAGCATGGAGGTTCCTCAAAAAGTTGAAAATAGAGCTACCCTATGACCCAGCAATTGCACTACTGGGTATTTACCCTAAAGATACAAACCTAGTGATCCAATGGGGCACGTGCACCCGAATGTTTATAGCAACAATGTTCACAATAGTCAAGCTATGGAAAGAACCTAGATGTCCATCAACAGATGAATGGATAAAGAAGATGTGGTATATTTACACAATGGAATACTATGAAGCCATCAAAAGAAATGAAATCTTGCCATTTGCAATGATATGGATGGAACTAGAGGGTATTATGTTTAACGAAATAAGTCAAGCGGAGAAACACAACTATCATATGATCTCCCTGATATGAGGAAGTGGAGATGCAACATGGGGGGCTAAGGGGGTAGGAAAAGAATAAATGAAACAAGGTGGGATCAGGAGGGAGACAAACCATAAGTGACTCTTAATCTCACAAAACAAACTGTGGGTTGCCGGGGTAGGGGGCGGAGAGGGTGGTGGGATTATGGGCATTGGGGAGGGTATGTGCTATGGTGAGTGCTGTGAAATGTGTAAACCTGGCGATTCACAGACGTGTACCCCTGGGGCTAATAATACATTATATGTTTATAAAAAATTTTTTTAATTAAAAAAAAAAAACATGATAGAAAGGAGTGCTAACTAAAAGAGACCTGATATACTGGGGCTCCTGGTTGCCTCAGTCAGTTGAGTGTTTGACTTGATTTTGGCTGTGGTCATGATCTCAGGATCATGAGACTGAGCTCCAAGTGGGGCTGCACACTTACTGCAAAGTCTGCTTTCTCTCTCTCCTTTCCCCCGGACCCCTGTTCACATGCTTTCTCAATAAATAAAAAGGTGAAATCTATTAAAAAAAAGAGTGACATGATATATTAACTAATTTAATTTTAATTTAATTTTAAACTATTTAATTTTAACAATTTAAAATTTAGAATTATTAATTTAAAGATACTTTTTAAAACTGAGGAAAAGTAATATTAAGGACACATTAAGAACAAATCATTACAAAAAAGAGAACATAATTAAAAATGAAGAAAAGGTATAAATCGGCATTTTATAGAAGAGGAAAAAGCATATAGTGATGAATGTATACAAATATTGTCATTTCCACTAGTAGACTGGTAATACAAAAAAGAAACCCCATTTTTATCACTTGATTGGCAAAAATTAAGATGCCTAACATTAAAGGTATTAAAAATACTGTATCTTACACTTTGCTGGTGGAAGCATAAGTTAAAATAGTATTACAGTGAACTGACTCTAAATATAGAGAACTCTTACTAATGTAGACCAGGGGACATGTGCAAGAACATTCATAGCGGCACTGAACATAATAAAAAATCCCTGAAGTAATCCAAAGAACACCAACAGAAGAATTAATAAATTGTGATCTAGTCATTAGTGAAATATTATATAACATACCTAATATGTGAACAATATAAAATGTATAAATATATAAAATAATTAATTGCTTTCATTTGCCAAACATTGAGTAAAACTACCTGTAAAAGACATAGTCTGATACTCTTTTTTTTTTTTTCTTTATTTTGTCAACAGACTTTATTTTGCAGGACAGTTTTTGATTTTGAGAAAAATTGAGGAAATACTGCAGTATTTTCACATATCCCTTCACCTGTGCAGTTTTCCCTATTATTAACATCATGAATTAGTGTGTTATATTTCCTACAATTGATGAAAGAATACTGATACTTTGTTATTAACTAAGGTCCAAGACTATATTAGGTTAACTCTTTGTATTGTACAATTCTGTGGGTTTTGACAAATGTACTATACAGTACTATACAGAATAGTTTCTCCACCCTAAAAGTGCCCTGTGCTCAACCTATTCATCTCTCTCTCCCTCTCTCCTTCCCTCTCTTCTTCCCCCCAAACCCCTAACTACTACTAATCTTTTTACTGTCTCAACAGCTTTTCTTTTTTCGGAATATTGGAATAATGCCATGCATAGCTTTTTCATACTGGCTTCTTTCATTTAGCAATATGCATTCATAGTTCTTTCATGTCTTTTCATGGCTTGATGGCTCATTTATAGTTTGTTTGTTATTTTATTTTGTTAACAAAGAATGTATTACTTATTTCAGGGGTACAAGTCTGTGATTCATCCATCTTACACAATCTACAACACTCACCATAGCACATACTCTCCCCAATGTCCATCACCCAGTTATCCCATCCTGCCCACCTCTCCAGCAACCTCAGTTTGTTTCCTGAAATTAAGAGTCTCATGGTTTGTCTTCCTCTCTGGTTTCATCTTGCTTCATTTTTCCCTCCCTTCCCCTATGATCCTCTGTCTTGTTTCTCAAATTCCTCATATCGGTGAGATCATATGATAATTATTTATTTTTATTGCTAAATAATACTACATTGCATAGATTACCAGTTTGTTTATCCATTATTCTATTGAAGGACATCTTGGTTGCTTTCAGCTTTTGACAATTATGAATAAAACTTACATAAGCATTCATAAGCAAATTTGTGCACTGACACAAGTTTTTCAACTAATTTGGGTATATACCTAGGAATGCAACTGCTGGATGGTAAGACTATGTTTAGCTTTGTGAGAAACTGCCAAACTATCTTCCAAAGTAGCAGTACAATTTTGCGTTTCCACCAGTAATGAATGAGAATTCCTGTGGTTTCACATTCTTGCCAATTATTTTACATTGAAATCTACGACCCATATCAAGTTTTTAGAAAGGTGTGAGGACTGTGTCTAGATTTTTCTTCCTTCTTTCTTCCTTCCTTTTCTTTCTTTCTCTTTTTTCTTTCTTTCCTCCTTTCATTCCTTCCTTCTTCCTTTCCTCCCTCCCTTCCTTCCATTCCCTCCCTTCCCTTCCTTTTTCTTTCCTTTTGGCATGGAGGCATCAATAGTTTCAGCACTACATATTATCAAGATTATCCTTTCTCCATTGAATTGCTTTTTTTCTTTTGTTAAAGATCTGTTCATTATATTTGTGTGACTCTATTTCTGGGCACTCTACTCAGTTCCCATTAATCTATGTCTAGTCCTTCTATGCTACATGAAATCTTTAAATGGCTTTACATGAAATTTTTAAATCAGACCTAACTGTCCCTCAACTTCATTCTTCTCCTTTAATGTTGTGTTAGCTATTCTGGTTCTTTTGCTCCTCTATACAAACTTTAGTATCAGTTTCCAATATCCACAAGATAACCTGCTGAGGTTTTTTTTTTTTTTTTTTTTTTTTAATTTTATTTATTTATTTGACAGAGAGAGATCACAAGTAGGCAGAGAGAGAGAGGAGGAAGCAGGCTCCCCACTGAGCAGAGAGCCCGATGCGGGGCTCGATCCCAGGACCCTGGGATCATGACCTGAGCTGAAGGCAGAGGCTTTAACCCACTGAGCCACCCAGGTGCCCCCCTGCTGAGGTTTTGATTGGAAGTTTATTGAATCCATCTATCAAACTGGGAATAACTTATACCTTAACAATGTTGAGTCTTTCTATCCATGAACATGGAATATTTCTGTATTTATTTAGATCTTCTTTGACTCCTTTCATTAGTTTTAAAGTTTTTCATATATATATATATATATATATATATATATATATGTCTAAAAATTTCATTTTTGGTGCTACTATAAGTAGTATTATTTTTTTTACTTCACATTCACATTGTTCATGACTGGTATCCAGAAAAGTAATTGGCATATATTAACAACTTATATATGATAATGGTGCTATAATCACTTCTTAGCTCCAAGAGAGCTGGTTGGGTGATTTCTCCAGCAATCTGTTAATTATTGTTTATGTTTTCCTACCAGTTATTACTGTGGTTTCTACTCCCCATAAGCTGATTCTCTGAATTCACCTGTCTCTCATTTTACAGGGCAGAAATCTGCCACTTCAATTTTCTGATGGACCTATTTCTGGTTTATTCAGTGTTTTTCTTGTTGTGAGGCTAGATGTGATGAATCCCAAGTCAGAGCAGAAACTGGAAGTCTTATATATTTTTCTTAAAAATTAAAAACCAGGGGCACCTGTGTGGCTAAGTTGGTTAAGCATCTGACTCTTAGTTTCAGCTCAGGTCATGAACTCAGAGTGGTGAGATCAAGCCCTCCAACAGGTTCCTCACTCAGTGGGAAGTCTGCTTCTTTCTCTCTCTCTCTCTCTCTCTTCCCCCCACATCTCACTCTGCCTTCCCCTTGCTCATGTGCTCCCTCTCAAACGAATATGTAAATAAATCTTTAAAAAATTAAAACCAACAGAACTAAAATCAAAGAATTTACTTTTAACACAATATAGATAAATATATCTTTTAAAAACCTAAGTAAATATAAATGCAAATCAGGATAGTGGTTATCCTTTTAGCACCAAGGACTCAGTTCCATGCTGCTGCCATTGATGTCACTCCCCAACTTCTAGAGGCCACTGGAATTCCTTGGTTAATGTTCCCTTTCATCCTCAAAGCCAATAATGCTGGGTCTATCCCTTCTCATGCTTCATCTCTCCTCCCTTCTCATCAGTTTATAAATTTCATGTGATTTGCCTTGGCCCACCCAAATATACCAGGATAATATCCCCATTTTAATGTTCATAATGTTAATACCATTTGCAAAATCCCTTTCCCATGCAAAATAACATAGCCACAGGCAGCAGGAATTAGTACATACAATTTTTAAAGGCCATTATATTGCCTAACATGTAAACTCATGGTTAAAAATTTCTAAATTAACAAGGAAACAAGAAATCATGAATAAGAGTTAGTAAAGGCCACATAATACAAAATAAAGATCATGATAACTATTCATAAAATGGAATTATGAGAGATGTAAAATAAATATACATAGTAAATACAATCTTTAAAAAATAAATATAAAAAATAAATATACTTAACATGTTTAAGGAAATAAAGACATTGAAAAATAAGACAAAGAATAAAAAATTATCAACATATATTAGGCAGCTTAAAAAATAATAATCTAGATATATATATCTAGAATTTATTTTTAAATCATAGATATTAGAAATTCAATGCTTGGTGGGGCGCCTGGGTGTCTCAGTGGGTTAAAATCTCTGCCTTCAATCAGGTCATGATCCCAGGGTCCTGGGATTGAGCCCCACATCGGGTTCCCTGCTCAGTGAGGAGCCCGCTTCTCCCTTGTTCTCTGTCTGCTGCTCTCCCTGCTTATGCTCACTCACTCTTTCTCTCTCTCTCTGACAAATAAATAAATAATCTTTAAAAATAAATAAATAAATCATTATATAGAAGAATAAATTTCATGACTTGGGGTGTTAGAAGTCTTTCTAACAATATTACAAAAGCATTAACTGTAAAAGAAATGGGTCATAAATATAATACATTAAAATTAAGAATTTATGTTCACCAAAAGAAATTATTGAGAGAATTAAAATGAAAAGCCAGAGTGAAAGATGCCAGCAACAAATAAAATTAAAGAGGCTCATATTTAGAAACCACACACATTTACAAATTAATAAAATAAAATGAAGCCCCAAAAAAGATAAAAATTAAAAGAAAGGAAAACACTAAAATATGATTGACCTTACTGATATTCAGAGAAATCCACTGTAAACCCATAAGGAGTTAATATTCTACTTTATTGGATTGGTTTCACTGATTGTAAAAAGTTAAAATTTGACAATACCAAGTACTGGAGAGAATATGGAAAAATGAGACTCTCATCTTCTGCTGATAACATATGTAAACTGATAAAATCATTTGGGAAAACAATTCAGTATTTCCTCCTAAAGGTGGAAATGCCCATGCCCTACATTCAACAATTCTCTAGAGAAACGCTTACATGTGAGCATCAGGATACAGTGAAAGTTTATTTGGTACATAGTGCATAGTTTATTCACAGTTTACTCATTTTTCTTCAGAGCAAAAACAAAACAAAACAAAAACAAAAAACAAAGGAAGGGATAAATCAAATATCAATAATAATTCAATGAATAAAGAAATTATGGTGTCATAAAACAACAACTACTATCCAGCAGGAAGAACAAATGAAATACAAGTACACAATACTGAGCCAAAAAAGCAAGTCACAAAAGAATACATATATAGAATCAATTCAATATCTACAGTGCAAAAGAGAGAAAACTAAACAACGATTTGCAGCGTATGAAATAACTAGAAAGAACGTCTGGGGAAACAAACCATCAAATTCAGGCTGGTGGGAAGGAGGGTAGGGTATAGGTGGGCTTCAGTGTCATTTGATAATGTAGGTAGCATTCTATTTCTTAAGCTAAGTTGTAGATACTTACTCTTCGGTGTGTATGGTGTATTTCACAATAAAAAAAGAAAAGTACTGACTTTTTCGTGGCTGACTTTCTCATTACCCTAAGAATAAAATTCAGAATCTAACTTTCACGGACAAAAGCCAAAATGATCAGGCCCTGCCTCTCCTTTCATCTCACCCCGGACTCTCCCCATCTCATCGCAACTCCAGTAACCAGTAACACAGACCTATTAACACTCTAAGTTCCCTCTCACCTTTGCATTTTTCTCTTCCCTCCGATCTTACAACTATTTCATCCTGATCTTTGTAGACGTGGCTGATTTTTACCATTCAGGTCTCAGCTCAAATATCTCACCAAAGAAAGTTTCCCTGAACATCTCATAGCAGGTAAGTGACAGAATCAGAAATATATCTACTTTTCATGAAAAAAAAATCTTGACAAGAAAATTTATTGTAAAGTACCTTGGCAATGATGTCCTATATATAAAATAAAGATAGGAAAATTGGGATGAGGGTGCTTTGGTGGATAAAGCAGTGTCAAATATAACTACCAGAGCCTGTGGTGAAATAGAGAATGAAGGCGTTAGAAATAACTTGTACTGCTATTTTAAAAGTTGACTACATCTTAACTTGTAGATCCTTTCCTTGAGTTGTATGTTTCAGAATGATTACAGCTTGCTAATATAAACATTCTATTTATAGTACTTAATTCAGTGCCTTGCTATTCTTCTTCTGAACTTATGCCCTAATCAAAGTCAACTGCACTATCATTAATACTCCTCCACTTTCCCCATTTCAAATCCATTTTAAAAACTGACTCCAGTCATTTACACTTAGCAACTGAATATACTAAGAAGGGGGCGGGGAGCTTGATGAATTTTGAGTTCAGATTAATTCATCAGACATAAATAGCTTGCATATTTCCTTTTGGAAATGAAAAACATGAAAAAGAATACCACTTAACTACTTCAAAGGAGCATGAGCAATTATCTGCATTTCTATATTCTATCTTTAAACTACTTATTAGCTCATTTGTTACTTAAACCAATTAGTTTTGGTTGCTGAAGATATTATTCAATATGCAGGAAAGTAATCGCTTTGTTGTATTCTTATTATTCCCTTTTTTTCCTTATTTTTACTGAAACTCAGCTCTGCACATTTTAATATCTTCACTTTATTTCAAATATTAATTCCCTGTCTCCCTGTTAACATGATATATCTCAAAATAATTTGGTTTAATTTAAGGCATTATTTCTAATTTCTGGAAACACATGATACATTTACCAAATCTCATTGTTAAAAAAATTAAACCCAATTGCTTATAATTGACTGAAGTCTATAACTTCACCTACTATATTTCTGGTAAATTGTTTAAATGTTATTCCAACATGATGTAAGAGGTGAGTGATATTATTTTTCCTACAATCTTTGAGACATCTTTATTTTCACCAACATGACTTTATAAATGTTTATAGTTGGTTCTATATTATCTATTAACTAAAATATTTAACTGTAATTGTGTACCAAAAAGAATTATAATGATGTGCCAAAGTAAAGTTCTGATTCAGGTTCTATACAGTGAAAAGTAAAAACATATATAACCATCAAAAATAATTCAGTATCTAAATCTTTGTGAAAGAAAAAAATGGAACACAGTCTAAATAGGTAATATCCATTATAAAAAGTGTTATGAGAATGGAAAATATAGTATTTCTCAAACTCTCAGGAATTTATTCAGATAGAATTACTCATTTCCTCCTCATGTACTACCCCTTTTTTGTGTCAACCATAATGGATATTCTTCTATTGCTTACAAAAAGTAAGCTATACATTTTGAGAGGTAAATCTTAAAAATCGTACCAGTTTGAGTATAAATGCTACTTAAAAATAAGAAGAATTCAGATCAAAATTATAATTTGCTTTAAAGCAAAAGTCACTAAATGCAATAGGATCTACATTACATAATTAATGATTAATATCATCAATTGCAACTGCCTCAAATTGTGAAAGTCTACATTTCTGTGTACTTAAGTTTTCTCTAATAGAAATATAATTTGGACAATTCCAGAAGGCCAGATCTGCAATCATTACTTAAACTTCTTTATGCTATTTTTAGTAACACTTGCGAATTCTTGTTCATCAATCTCACACTTGAAATCTTCCAGGACTAAACACATAATCTATTAGTTGAAGCAGATCTAAAAAGACAGTAGAATGACATCTAGAATTTCTTATCTGAACTGTTTTAATCGCTCCTGGAAATAAGAGGAAGACATCAGGATGTTGGACATAGGAAGACTTCACATTTGTTGCACTGTATGGGTTCCATAATGTGACATAATTTATAATCTACCCAGATTGGCAAGAGTTGGTACTTGGATTCACTAGTTTAAATCTAAAAAGTTTAAGTCTAAACTGCTTCCTTTATTTAATCCATTTCTTCAGACAGTACTATCTGTTATAGGATTATGTCTGAAGAACCCAAATTTGCTTCATACACCCTTCAATTTTTTTTTCTTTTCTTTGAAGAATCTCCCCATTAATTTACCAGATCCCAAAAGTGGGCAACAATACAAAATACAGAATTTTTATTTACATATCTCTATTTTGTAACCTCGACCAACTTTACAATTGGTCAAATTATTCTAGTTTAGAAAATGAAACTCAATTCTCTGCTCTTCAAAAAAGGAAGAGAAAAATCATACAGGTATTATATTTCCATGACAAATACACTTCACATTCATTATTTTGTAAAAAAAAAAAAAAAGAAGAAGAAGAAGAAGAAGAAGAAGATTATTATCACTTAATAAGAAGAGTAACAAAATTTTTGTGGCTTCTAATCTAAAAATAAGAGTTTCCTCCAAGCTTCTCACTATAATATTCCATAAAATTTTAGAGTTCATTTTTTATACATCTCCAAAACAACATAACATTTTACTTCATTAATTTTGCTCTTCAAATATAATCACTAACAATTTTATTTAAAAGTTCAAATTTTACTTACATCAATAAATATTAATCCTTATCGAGTGATTTATTATTATTGACAGACAAGGTTCAAAGCATTTCATGCACCTCTAAATGTAGAAACCATTACACAAAATTGCTAAAGCAACATGAGCCAAAAGATACTTATCTGCTTCTCCAAATTTAATTTAGAGACCAGAAATGCACCCACCACTCGCCATACAAGTTATTATAAGAAAACAGTCTTTTAAATTGCTCAGGAACAATAACAGAAAGAGAGGAGAAAAAGATTGTTAGTGTTGTTTTTGTTTTTACATTAGTTAAAATAAGGATCAGAATATAAAATACCCTGTGGTATACAGAATCCTAAGACTGCCTCTAGTGTACACACCCTACATTATTCTTCTCCCTTGAGTGTGTGTAGAACTTGTAATCATGACAGGATGTCACTCTTTTGATTAGGCTACAGAAAACTTCATTTTAGAAGACAGAAGTCAGAATTCTCCTGTTGGAGACATAAGTCCTACAACTCCTACAAATTGCCATGAGTCCTACAAATGTGATGAACTGAATCCTATCACTAAGTTGAATGACATTGGAAGATGACCCTGAGTTCCAGATAGAACCCACTCGCACTGACGCCTTGATTTCAGCCTTGTGGGATCTGGAGTAGAGGGCCAGTGAAACTGTGCTGGATTCCTGACCCACAGAATTCATAAGATAGTAAATGTGTGAAGTTTAAGCCACTAGCATGTGGAAATTTGTTACACAGCAATAGAAAACAAATACAAACCGTAAAATATTTTTTAGGTAACAAGTCAGATAAAGTTGTTTACACAAAAGGTGAAAAATAAACTGACAAAAACATACAGCGTAAACTGTACATCTACCCAATGGAAAGAAAAAGCAGAGTCTTCACAAATTTTTGCTGCACCAACCATGTATTTCCAAAATATATGTATTTGTATATATAGATTTTTATCTAGCTCCTTCAATTTGAAGACACAAAAGTGGTACAGTAACTATCACCATCCTTGGATTGTGTAATTATTATCCTAAATTTGATTTGTTTTCTTATCCTTACCAATATTCTGTTTATCAACAGAATTTAATGTATAATAAACTGATTTTTTCTGTATAATAAACTGTTAAACGGATAATGTTTATCTGAGATAGCGAATGTCTACATTTTTTGGATCAAATACTTTTTGACCCAGAGAAATACATTTTAAGGAGAAAATTCATGAGGTAGATTTTATTATCCACTTCAGAGGAAATGGTTGGAAAGAAAATTAACTTCCCTGTCATGCACATATAATTTATACTAAACAAAATATTATTTCACCTTAAATTTCTGAGTTAAAAGACAGAGGAAACATTAATGTATTCATGGAGTTACAATTCATAGACTAACATCAGCCTACATAATTTATAAGCTATGAATTGTAAAGTACTTATATTTCAATTTTGTCTCCTATAATTTCCTTCAAAACATTTACCTTTTTCTAATATTCAGCACTTCTTCTGTCTTTTCAATATATAATAAAATAGCTATAGTTTAGATTAAAGACAGATATCAGGGCAATGCTACAATTTCCTTAAGCAGCTAATATACAACAGATAACTATTTGTTCTATTAAAAATCCAATTTGACTATTTTAAAGCTACACTTTCCACACACTTGTTCACATTTTGCCTTAATTATACCTAACTGATTAAACAAAATTATATAATTGTAGAAGAGGCAAAATTATTTTCCTTATCCAGGAAGCAATCCCAGATTGATCTGGTCTCTATTTTATTGTTTTAAGGGTTTCAAAGGAAACACACAGGAAGAAAAAAAATGTGTATAACATAATGGAAATATATTATAGCTTTATCTACAAATTGGATGTTAGATATTATATCAGTTGAAGTGTTTTTAAAAATACAACAGTATTGGAGGATTTAATTTTTGCACCACACCCAGTGCTCCATGCAATCTGTGCTCTCTCCAATACCCACCACCTGGATCCCCCAACCTCCCACCCCCACCCCTTCAAAACCCTCAGATTGTTTATCAGAGTCCATAGTCTCTCATCATTCACTTCCCCTTCCAATTTCCCTCAACTCCCTTCTCCTCTCTAATTCCCCTTGTCCTCCATGCTATTTGTTATGCTCCACAAATAAGTGAAACCATGTGATAATTGACTCTCTCTGCTTGACCTATTTCACTCAGCATAATCTCTTCCAGTCCCGTCCATGTTGCTACAAAAGTTGGGTATTCATTCTTTCTGATGGAGGCATAACACTCCATAGTGTATATGGACCACATCTTCCTTATCCATTCGTCCGTTGAAGGGCATCTTGGTTCTTTCCACAGTTTGGCGACCGTGGCCATTGCTGCTATAAACATTGGGGTACAGATGGCCCTTCTTTTCACTACATCTCTATCTCTGGGGTAAATACCCAGTAGTGCAATTGCAGGGTCATAGGGAAGCTCTATTTTTAATTTCTTGAGGAATCTCCACACTGTTCTCCAAAGAGGCTGCACCAACTTGCATTCCCACCAACAGTGTAAGAGGGTTCCCCTTTCTCCACATCCCCTCCAACACATGTTGTTTCCTGTCTTGCTAATTTTGGCCATTCTAACTGGTGTAAGGTGATATCTCAATGTGGTTTTCATTTGAATCTCCCTGATGGCTAGTGATGATGAACATTTTTTCATGTGTCTGATAGCCATTTGTATGTCTTCATTGGAGAAGTGTCTGTTCATACTTCTGCCCATTTTTTTATATGATTGTCTGTTTTGTGTGTGTTGAGTTTCAGGAGTTCTTTATAGATCCTGGATATCAACCTTTTGTTTGTTTTCTTTCATTGTATTTTATTTATATATTTCTTTCCTTCTATATTTAGAGACTAGTTTCTTTTAACAAGCACACTAAAACACACCCAGAATCTACTTTTTGTCTTGTTTTTTTCATTCTTGTTGTTATTGTTCTTGTTCTTTCTTCTTTGCTTTTCTGGACAAAATAAAAACATGGAGAAATTCACCCCAAAAGAAAGGAGGTGGTATGTACAACCAGGGATTTCATCAATATGGATATAAGTAAGATGTCTGAAATAGAATTTAAAACAATGATTATAAAGAAAAAAGCATACAAGACACTAGAGAATCCCTTACTATGGGGATAAAAGAACTAAAATCTAGTCAGACCAAAATTTAAAATGCTACAATGGAGATGCAATTCCAAAGAGGGACAAGAAAATGAGGAGCAAAGAATCGGAAGATCAAATCAGTGATACAGAAGACAAAATTAAGGAAAAAAAATGAAGTTGAAAAGAACAGGGAAAGAAAACTATTAGAACATGGAGGTAGATGTAGAGAACTCAGGGATTTCATAACAGAAATTATAGCCATATTATGGGAGTCCCAGGGAAAAAGGGGCAGAAGACTTATTTGGACAAATGTGAGCTGAGACCTTCCCTAACCTGGGCAAGGAAAAAGGCATGCATGTCCAAGGGGCACAGAGAACCCCCCCCCCAAAATCAACAAAAGCAGGGCAATACCATGATATATTAGAGTGAAAATTAGAAATTACACAGAAAAAGAGAAAATCCTGAAAGTAACACAGGACAAATATTCTTAACCTATAAGGGTAGACACATAAAGCTGGCACCAGGCCTGATCACAGAGATCTGGCAGTCCAGAAAGGACTGACATGATATATTCAATGTGCTAAGTGGAAAAAATATGCAGCCAAGAATACTTTATCCAGCAAGACTGTCAATCAGAATAGATGGAGAGAAAAAGAGTTTCCAGGACAAATAAAACTAAAGAAATTCATGAACACTAAATCAGCCCTGCAAGAAATACTAAAGGGGACTCTCTGAGTAGAAAGAAAGACAAAAAGTAATAATGACCAGAAAGGAACTGAGACAATCTACAGGAACAGCAACTTTACAGGTAACACAACAGCACTAAATTCTTATCTTTCAATATTATTCTGTATGGACTAAAGGCTCCAATCAAAAGACACAGGGTATCAAAATGGATTAAAAAAAAAAAAAAGACCCATGGATATGCTGCTTACAAGAGACTCATTTCAAACCCCAAAACACCTCCAGATTGCAAGTGAGGGAGCAGAGAATCATTTATTGTGCAAATGGGCAGCAAAGAAAGCTGGAGTAGCCATCCTTATATCAGACAAAATATATTTCAAACCTTTAAAGAGGGGTGCCTGGGTGGCTCAGCTGGTTAAGTGTCTGCCTTCAGCTCAAGTCATGAACCAAGGGTCCTGGGACAGAGCACTACATTGGGCTCTCTGCTAAGTAAGGAGCCTGCTTCTCCCACTTCCTCTGCCTGCCACTACACCTTCTTGTGCACTCTCTCTCTCTCTGCCAAATAAATAAATAAATCTTAAAAAAAAAAAAAAAAAGACTGTAATAAGAGATGAAAAAGGTGAAGAAGAATTCTTTTTTTTTTAAAGATTTTTATTTATTTATTTATTTGACAGAGAGAGATCACAAGTAGGCAGAGAGGCC